>NC_132855.1:6075457-6179002 GCF_048164855.1 Canis lupus baileyi
ATAAAATAGACAATCAGGGATAGAAAAAGAACATAGTGATGTTGGTCTGCCTGAAGCTGGAACCCAGGAAGAAGTGAATAAAGGTTAAAGATCAAACTTAGGACAAAGGCTAAGACAGTTCCCAATGGGCTAACTATTCTAACAGTGGCTTTTTGGCTAATGTCATCCTGAGCAAAATGGTTGAGGAATTCCTTTAGCGGCCCCTTGAACTGTCCTCTCGAATTTGTTTGTCCTGATCTTACAGAGGTCTCTGATGTGTGTATTCTTTAATCTGGGAGTTTTATGTCACTGTGGCCAGAGGGCATTCCACTTCCTCTACATGCCAGGAACTTCCCTCGGGGCTAATTTTTTTAACTCTGAAATTGGCCCTTGAGGTATAGTTCTAGAACGTGCGACATTTGTACCATGTAGAAACCCTCCAGAGTAATCCCAAAATTGGAGTTATCAGCTCCCAACACTGGAATAAAAAGATGAAGTGGGATGCATACAGGCAGTGTTTGGTTTCTAGGATAGAAATGTGGGAGCCTGTGGGCCACCGCCGTAAATACCTAGACAGGGACCATGATGCTCACCTGTACCTTTTGCTGTCATGTTTACCAGGCTTCTTAAAAACTCCTATTCAAATGGAAGTTTCCTGAGGCTCTTGAGACCAGGCTCTGGGGGAAATCCAACAAATTCAAAAGGTTGGGAAAGTTCACATCACAATTTAAAATTAATGCAGAAAAGTTCAAGTTCAAAGTAGGCTGACATCAAAGAGTCTTGGCAACCCATG
Organism: Canis lupus baileyi; assembly: GCF_048164855.1. NCBI lineage: Eukaryota > Metazoa > Chordata > Mammalia > Carnivora > Canidae > Canis > Canis lupus. The sequence continues at coordinate 6,076,230 of NC_132855.1, forward strand.
ATCAGCTGGTGAGGCATGCTGTGTGATTTCTAGGCAAGAGCAAGAAGTTTCAACATTTGGCGAGGGAGCAAATCTCAAAACAATGAAGCCCGTGCAAAGTTACATGAAGGATTTTAAAGCTGGGGTCCAGACCCAGAATTTAGGGAACTGGCAAGGGCCTGAGGCCCAGCTGAAGAAACTGCAGCTCCAGCAGACAATTGGAATAGACTCAAAGCCAGAAACTATGTCAGGAGGTCCAGCCACCACTCGTCGTGGATTAGAATGAAGGATGCAGCCTGAGGCCCACTTCAGTGTTTTGGACACAAGTTCAAATCCCTCTCACTGGTGGGAAAGAGCTATAAGATTCAGCGCGGGTACCTGGCAGAGAATGGGTGCCGCGTGAGCTTTCAGACAGCGGAGGACTAGAGATATACCATGATAGTCACAGACTGCTCAGCAGCGTCTGCGATGAGCAGGGTTGCATGGGATTTGTGTTTTCTTTGTTTGTGCCTGTGTTTCTTAAAATACATGCAGTGACCATTTATTACTATTCTAATAAGAAAACCTCCTTTCAAAGTATTTATGTTTTGAACACAGTATCTGTATTACACTAAGTGAATGAGGATTAAGAGGTCAATTAACAAAAAAAAAAGGTCAATTAGTTATTCAGCATGTAAACTGCATACTTACTCCCTTTTATGCATTTTTTCTTCCATGCATATAGACCAATTTGACTAGAGAAACATCTTAGAATAAACTCTTGTAAACAATCTGTGTATAATGACAGACTTAACTGACCAAATGTTGGTTTAAATTTATTCACTGAATCAACAAATATGAATATGTGTACAAATACTGTTGTTCCATAGGGAGCTAAAGAAATATTCACAACACAAGAATTATTAGGAGGTGCCGGGGTGGCACAGTCGGTTAAGTGTCCAGCTCATGGTCTCAACTAAGGTCTTGATCTCAGGGTCATGAGTTCAAGCCCTGTATTGAAAAATAATAATAATAAAGATGGTCAATTTGGGGGCATCTGGGTGGCTCAGTCAATTGAGTGTCCAACTTTTGATTTGGACTTAGGTCATGATCTCAGGATTATAAGATGGAGCCCTGTGTTGGACTCTGCACTCAGTGGGGAGTCTGCTTGAGATTCTCTCTCTCCATCTCCTCTGTCCCTCCAAAATAAATAAATAAAAATTTTTAAAAAGAATTATTAAAAAATTGTCTAGAACTGAATTTGTATTTTCCTTGGGGGAAAAACAGTAAGTAACTGTGTAAGATTATATGACTTGATTGCAGTTATCAATAGCTGTGCTGTTAAATTATATTAAGAAAACCCACAACACTTATAGAAATTCCAATAGGTTACCTTTAGCAGCAAGAATTGTAACAGTAAAACTGATGATATAAAGAGTCTCCTAATTAATGATGTTTCCAACTTTTTCATGCAATTAGCTAACTTGAATCTTTAGTCACTTAGATGTTGCTTTGGTAAGCCCTTAAGAAATTATAAAATGATAAAATACGATGTCACCTGCTTGAAAACTCTAAAATCATAGTGAATAATTAAGTAAGATTTGAAGTCTGGACAGTTTGGGTTATCAACCTCTGATATTTCAGCCACTTCCTAATTTATATTTTCAAAGTGTTATTTGTCCCTACATGTCAACTATTGACCTAAAAATTTATTGACCAAAGTTCATTGCACCCCTTGACCATCTTCTGGCTGTGTTATCATTCACAGCTATACTTTTTGATTAAATATTCAAAGTAGTGTTTTTTTCTGGTTATTTCATTCCAATTTCACCTCTGTGATTCAAGTATCTTTAATTCTATTGATAAAGTAGTAGGCTACCATTTAATCCTTTAAAAATTAACTCTACTGTAGATAGAGTGGGGAAACGTGCTAAAATTGTTGATGGGAACATTTATTGGGAAAAGCCTTTATTAAGAAGGCATTATGGCTATTTCTATCAAAGTTTTAAACGTTCTTACCTTGTGACTCAAGATTTCCACCTTTAAGAGTTTCAGTCACAGGTATACACACTTACCTGCAAAACAACATATGTAAAAGATTATTGTCCCTTATTTCTAGTAGCAATATCATTTTTAAAAACATTTATTTATTTCTTTTTTTTTGGGGGGGGGGTTATGAGCAGGGGTAAGGGCAGAGGGAGAGAGAGAATCTCAAGCAGACCCCCAACTAAGTGCCGAGCCCAACGCCTAGCTAGATTTCACAACTCTGAGATCATGACCCAAGTCAAAACTGAGAGTTGGAGGCTTAACCAACTGAGCCACCCAGGCGCCCCAAAAGCAATATCATTTGTAAGAGCAGGATTTTAGAAACAACTTGGGGTACTTGGTAAGCTCAGTGGCTGAAGCAACTGGCTGGATTTCAGCTCAGGTCATGATACCAGGGTCCTGGGACTGAGCCCTGGGTCAGGCTCACCGACTAGCTAGGAGTCAGTCTGCTTTCTCTCCCTCTCCCTCTGCTCCTCCCCTCGCTTGCACTCTCTCTTCTCTCTCTCAGAAATAAACAAATCTCAAAAAATGAGAAGATTTTAGGAATAACCTATTAAATGGAGTTATTTCCAAAATATAAGATTGAGTAAAAAAGGTATAGACTAATATGCACAAACTATGACAATTATTATTTAAAAAAACAAAATAATATACATAATATACATACATATTGATTCATATATGCATAAAATAGCTGAACCTTGATAACTTTGGCTGCTTTCAGGACAGGGAGCTAGATAAAAGGCAAATGGGATAAGAGGGAGACTTTTCACCATGTCTTTAATACCTTTTGAATATTGTTAAGTTCAGGCATTCTCAGCTTTTGGGGTATACTTTCCAGGGACAGTTCATACAAGAAATTAAGAAGTGCTGTATTGTAAACAATTGCAAATTAATATAAAAATTATATTCCTGGAAAATTTTGTTTAAAAACTTTAAAACTTTCTCTAGTGATGACCAGGAGTCTGAGGTCAAGATGTATATGTATGAAGAACTGAAAAAAAAAAAATTGTTATGAGATTAGAGTGGAATATAGCAATATTCACAATTGCTGCATTATTTTACAATATTTTAACTATACATAAGCAATTATTTTAAATACTGTACATAGACATTTGACTATCTCACCTGCATCCATAAATACTCAAAGTTATAGGGAAAAAAAGCTTTACGTGGATTTCTCATTGAAAAAGTATGGAATTGCCTTATTGCATGAACACCTTATATTTGGCATCACAAAGTATTTTAAATTTTCCCAAATAAATTTATTTTCAACATTTGCCAAAACCGAAGGTGAGATTCCTTTTACTTTGTGCTTTTCTAACCATATACCTTTTTCATGTTTTGTTTAGTGAGGCTTTCAGATTCAGACAACTTTTATTCCCCAGCACTGTATTTTGTAACTGCACGGATAGCATGAAAACAGGTAAAACTGCCTTTGAGTCACGTTATTTTAGATGCTTTGCAACCCAAGGAGTAGATATAATCCAAAACTAAAATCATTCTAATAAAAGCTTAGGTCTCTGAGATTTTATTTCCTGCAGTGTCAGGGAGACTACAGAATAAAAGCCTTTCTGTTTCATTAATAAAGACCACTGTATTATCATAGAGTTTGCAAATTATCCACAGCTACTTCAAATAAATACTTCTCCACAGTGCAGTACTCTTAAAATATTTGGGGCAGTTGAAACAAATGAACTCATGCACCCATTAAAAAAACGCATGAAAGTTGAAAACACAAACACTACTGTGGCTTATGGAATTTGTAGTTTAATGTAAACAGGGTGGCTGAAATGCTAATCTTTTATTTATTTAAAACAACGAGGAAGGTCATGAAAATAATTCACCATACTGATTCTGGCATGAAAAGGGAAAGTGAAGGCCTGTCAGTAAAGAAAGGAATGTTAATGCAAAATCAGTGCGCTCCATCCAACTCATTCTGTTTACTGTAGTTTGGACTGTGAGATCACTCTTTTTCACTAAAGCTAGAAAGTGGTTTGTAAGCTTTGCTTTACGAATGATGCCTATGTAGAGGATAAGGATTTAACATAATTTTTAAGCCCAAAATTAAAGTTCATGATGAGCTAAAACCATAAATTTTAATGAATTTGTTTTTTTAAAGGAACATATGTTACCTGTGTATTATAAAACGGGCATTTACATGTAAATAAAAATTAGATTAAGCCACTCACTAATTTGATTAGGAATTTCCAACAAAATTTCCCTATTACCTTGGTCGAATTCCCATATTAAAGGCTTTTGAACGAAGGTCACATGAGCAAATGTTGTTTTGTCAGGTGGATGGTCTGTGGTATACAGAGACTTGATAGAAACCAGCTGCAACGACCTGACATTGGTTAAGGCTGAAAACTCAGACAGTGCAAACAAATACTATATCTTGGCTCAAAATACTTGCCACATCTGCCAACAATTAGTTCTATATCAGACCTGGAAAGGGGGACCAAAAAACAGGATCAGATTACAGAGAAAGCAAATAAACAAGGGGCCCTGCCTCATTAGTCATCAAGTGGATACCGAGGTAGCTGATTTCTAGACTGAAGCTCAGATTGTCAATCGTAGAGCTCAGCAGATAGCATTACTTAAGAGTTGCAGGGACGTTGCATTTTGATAGCCTGATCAGGTCACTGACTTATCGGTGCCACCCAACAACTGTTTATTATTTCAGATAGCAGAGATCATCCGGAGAGTAGAGAGCACTAACCTTCAGAAATGGAAGATTTTAAAAGCATTCAGATGTCATCTACTGCCATTCCTCCTCAAGATTTATGACACCGTTTAAGGTGGCAATTGATAAGAAAAGGGCTGATTTCCCCCTGCTCTACCTTCTTTCCTCCAGAAATTCACTTTTCTAATTCTCTTTTTAGCCTTTCTTCGACTTTTTTGAAGACAATGGGTCTATTCAAGATGATTTTTAACTCCCTGGCCCTGAAATGTGACTTCCTGGATTATTCCTGGTGTCGTGATTCTTTGTTTGGCTTTTTGTGTTCACTTTTTAACCCAAGAATTGTCAGTTTCCTTTATTACACACATGGCTTCCTGGTCTCTCAGTGGACTGAGGTGGTCCTAAGCTGGGTTGGCAACATTGTCAACTCTATGCCCCTCTAATGGGTAGTCGCTGTTGCTTTCTGTGCCTTAGCACATTGGCTGGCAGATTCTGCTCCAGATACTGAGTTTTAGGCTCTCCTTCCAACAGGCACCACTGACCTCCAGCCCTCCCCTCCTCATAGTGGATACCCATCTTAGAGAGTTGAAGGGTGGGATGAGTTGTGCCAATCTTCCTACCCAGAACAATGGCCTCTCCCCACAGAGTTTCTGCCATCACTGTGCTCCTTCCAATAAACTTGTCCCTTCCCTTCTCTCTGACTTTTTGTTAGTCACTTTTTCTGGAGTGTTAACAGAATCACAATGAAGTCTTACGTCTCCTGATTCTCTCATTTGTTTTGCTGGGTGTCAAAGATGTCTGAAAACCAAGGATAAGATAGAAGGTTTTATATATATATATATATAACACACACACATATGAAGAGAGAGATATGGAGAGAGAGAGAGATTTGGAGAGGGAGAGTCATGTGGGATTACATTATCTGCAGAACATCAGTAATTGAACTGGGTGGGGGAAAAGATTTATTAAACAAATAATTCTTTTAGACCCAATCAACATTTATTCAAGAACATTATTTTAAATATTCATTAGTAATAAAGCAGAAAAGTTTGGCTATAGAGTCTCTTCAATAGAAAAAGAAGATGGACTTTTCTACTCCTATATTCCACTTGAAAGAATAATTTAATTAAAAGGCAAAGCCGGCAGGAACTTTATAATCTGCATGCAATGCAGGATATTATATAATGACCTTCATTTAAAACCCAAATCATTAAAACTAGTAAGTCTAACTGGTGACAAGGGAGATTTCAACATCAGGCCCAACAGCTTAAAAATATGAATAAAAATCATAGCTCAAATGAATCAGTCCATTGAGAACTTATCGCGAAGTAAAATGAGAGAAGAAAAAAAGTTACCTAGGCAATGAATCCTTCTGCTGTACTATTTTATCTTTTGACATGTGCTTCTTTTTTCTTTTCTTCTTTTTTTTTTTTTTCAGAATTTCCTCCTCTGTATAAAATAAACCCAAATCTATTTCCTAAGGAAAAAAAATATTTTAGACAATTTGGATGCACCAGAGAAAATAATCTTTAGAGGTAGCTAAATCACTTCTCATCCACCCCAACCTCATTTGTCACATAATCTCCAGAGAAATGAGCATTTGAACTAAAAAGTGTGTGGTGGGGAGGGGCGGGAAGGGGGAGCTTCAGCCTTTGGACGAGAATGGAGAACTGACTACTCACTAACAATTTCTAGACATTTTTTTTTAAGCAGTAAAACACTAGCTAAAACTGTGCTTAGTTTCTGTAACAACTATCTTTGTTTTGGCATCAACTTCTTCATATGATAGACATCTTTAATGCAGATAGGAAGAGATCAACATTTAAATGGGAACAAGATTATCTTCATTTGTTGAAATTGCTTCTAAGCTTTGAAGAAAAGCAGCGTAAGGAAGTGAAATTTTTGTTAAACCTATAGAGTGGTGATACTTCACATTCGCCAAATTCTCTTTCCTTTCTTTTTCTCTCACGCTTTTGTATCTGTTCTTTGTCTGTTTACTTTTTCATGTAAGCTATTACCCCAATTTCCCTGTGTCTCCTCCAGCCCTGAGTTCCCAGGTGGTATTGTTTACCAACTTGCCTTCTTCATGATGACTTCCAGAAGTGAACAAAGGAAATCCAGAACACACTGTCTTCTTTGGAAACATGATGCCAGAGTTTCTAGGAGAAAGATGAAAATTAAGTCAAAGTGCTAAAAACAAAAAAAACAAAAAAAAAAAACAAAAAAAAACCTATCTTGAGTTTATTACAACCCTCCTAGCAGTTGACCATGGCTTCATTCAGAAGCTGAATCTGCACCAAATCAGTAGAATGAAGGATAAAATATTTTCTCAACCAATGATTGTGTTTATTTATATGCAAACAACCAGTTGATTAGTTATTTTAACATGAATTTACTAGCCACTCGGTTAACCAATGATTAAGTCACATAATTAGTTGAACTAATTGCTTAAGCAAATTTGGCCAAAAAAATCAATTTATAGCTATATATGGCGCATTAGTGTAGTAAAGACTAGTAAGTAACCCTAGAAAGGAAAATAAGACTATTGAACCCTTATCTAGGGTAGAGGGAACTATCTATCAAACCATTGTTCTATCACTTCATTATTAAAAATAGACTGTAATTATAGAAGAAAAAATATTTACTGGGTTGACTCTAAAGACTGGGTTTTGGTTCTTGGTCACCGCCCTGGCATGGTCATGTTGGACAAAAGATGCATATACTTTCTTGTACTTTCTGGTCCTCATTTTCTTTGTCACGAAAGCATTAGGCTACCTAGATGATCTTATCTTCACTATCTGTAGCTGAGTGTGAGAATATGTATCCCAAAGGACAATACAAATATGAAGCTAGATAGGTCTTTAAGTCACTAAATTTCAATGAATATGTATTACTAATTAATGGTATTATTATTAGCATTTCATAATGCAGCTCAAAATGGAATATGCTTATAAGGAGGTAAAATATGAAATGATTATCAAAAATGCATTTGATACTACTACATAGTATATTAATAGAGTTTCTCTTGTTTAAAGTAATTCCTATACAGTGTTCTTAGTAATCACTTGGATTTTTAATGACCCTTTTTTACAACAAAATAATTAAAATTTAAATAAAGCTTATAACAATAACTTTAAGAGACACATAGAACCACAATCAAAAACCTTTGCATTACTTGATATTAATTTTTAAATTGAATTATTTTACATTTAGCATATTAAAACTCGTAATGTGAAACTTTGTATGTGATTGAAGAAACAGGATGACCTGTGTTGATCAATAAGTACACTTCAGATAATTTTTGGAAAGTAATATCTGCGACATTATTTATTTTGGCAGAGTACAGGATATTAATTAGATGTAGTGATGAATTAATGCTAAAACATCTTATACCTTTAAAGAGTATTATAGTGCATACTGTCTTGTTAGTTAACTATGTGAAAATGGGCAAAGATTTACCTGATGTCTTGTTTCTTTTTTTTAAAAAGATTTTATTTATTTGTTCATGAGAGACACACAGAGAGAGGCAGAGGCATAGGCAGAGGGAGAAGCAGGCTACCTTCAGGGAGCCTGATGCGGGACTTGATCCCAGGACCCCGGGATCACGCCCTGAGCCAAAGGCAGACGCTCAACTACTGAGTCACCCAGGTGGCCCTACCTGATGTCTTATATTGGCTTATTGAGTCATTCACTAATTCAACAAACATTTTCTGAAGAAGCTATAAGATATATTTATTAGGTGAAACATAGAGTTTAAAAACTGATATCCTAGTTCTACCATTTACAAATGTTAACCCAATAACTCCACTGAACCTTATTTTTCTCTAATTAATAGTTGCTAACTGATAAAGTTGTTGTGGAGGTTGAGAAGAGTAACAGAGCTAAGTCAGGACAAAATAAAGTTTTGTTAAACTAAATTATCATGACCTCTAAAAGCTACCATACTGCAGGTATATACTTGCAAAGTCTATCTAATTGTATATGAAAGTCAGCAAGGGCTTTCAGTTCTTAGTCCTACCAGAATATGGTTGCATCCAAGATTTGGAGGCCTTTCAGAAAATATTCAAAGAAGTTTATCTGGATGACGTGGCTCTAACTAAATCTGAATCTAGCAGCCAGTGGGGAGCTGGAATGTCACCATAGTTTCTGTTATGTTTCCTCTATTCTGGTAAGTCACATCGAAATGGAAATACACGACTAGTCCAAGCTTTCCCACACTCTACACAGTGAAAGACTTCTGAGATACCTAGGGAAAAACATATTTTAAAACCGTTGAAATGTAAGCTTGACATTTCTCAAAACTTTTTCCAATATGGGTAGTGAAAAGCTACCTTCTGAATATATTAGACAAGATAACACCGAAAGAAAATTAATAAAATGTTTTTCTCATCTACTACATGCATGCCATGTGCTGTATGCTAGAAACACAGGGGCTCAAATCACAATCGTCTTTCCCTAGTACTTAAATAGTAGAAAAAGCACAGATCAGAACAGAACATTCTCTGAATCTTGTCACTTGCATACAAATGTATTCAGATGACATAGCACTACTTAGAGTAAATCTGGAGCAGAAATAACTCTGGCTTCTGACTGATTTCAGTTTCACTTGTCCCTGGTTTAGAGATAATAGATTAGTATTAAATGGAAATAAGTCAAGGTCATGGTTTTTTGGTCATAAGTGAAATTCATCAGCCTCAGCCTTTTTTCCTTTATCTCCTCTGACTTCTACTGAAACTTTTCCTGTTCAGATGACTTATGTGAAGAATTCGAGTAGTATTTCTGTAGTAGGCTTCAATATGATATTCACGGTCCTTAGTATGAAAATTACACTACCTGTCAAATTGATGTTCAAATGCTACCATGCCTTTATGGGACAGCTTTCCTCTCCTTTGATATTATATGTTTCCAATAGAGCAGACAGATTTGTTTCAAGTTGAGATGAGACATTCATTATTAACTCAAAAGAGTTTCATTGGCTGATTAGTTTGCTCTCCAGTCAAGTTCTGAACACTCACATTTCTTTAAACTATTTTTGATCCACTAATAATTTCTTTTCTAATAGCCTCAATTTTTCCATCTTCCCATGTCTGGAAAGCATTTATTATTTCCTTATTTAGCAGAGAGAAAAATAGCACTCCTTGACTTCATCTTCCCTTTATCAGTGTGGTGATAACAATTACAGACCGAGGAGTTTTGTATTTCTCTAAGATATGTAGATCTTTGGCCGAAGACACCATTGGGCTCAGAACAAAATCTGCAAGACCCCACTTTCAGTTCTTTTGAGTAAATATCCAGAAGTGGGATTGTTGGATCATATATGATTGTATGTTTAATTTTTTGAGGAACCGCCATATTGTTTTCCACAGTGGCTGGACCATCTTACATCCCTACCAGCAATGCAGAAGTGTCCTAATGTCCTCATCCTTGCCAACATTTTTTTTTTTTAATAATAGCCATTCTAATGGGTGTGAAGTGGTGTCTAACTGGTTCAGCTTGTGCCTTTTACATGACTATAGATGTCTTTGCCACAACCTGGAGAAAGACCAGGATGGAGATGGTTGGGGGAGATGGTTGTGTTCTCAGAGCTCGGGCCAACACAGTGCCGCACTGTCAGGAAGGGTAGCACAGGCACCCTTGCAGTACCTGGAGGTGGTGTGGTGATGACTCACGCATGGCAAGGGGCCCTCTGGCCATCTGAGTTGATCAGTGCTTGAGCTCTGGTGGAGAAGAAGCCCCAGGGCAGAAGGCCCAGAAGAACCACAAGTAGTGAGTCGAAATGTGAGGCGAGACCAGTACAATGAGCTGTGGACTCACCCGGATTCTCTCTTCCGTCCCTTAATGGCTGTGTGACACGAGAATGTTGTTTACAACCTTGACTCAGTTTCCTGGTTTGCATAAAGATGACAGTATTTCTCACCGGAGGTCATCATAAGGGTAATGGAGAGAAACAAGGTTTAATTTAAATTCATAAATATCTACAGAGGCCGCTAGCTTCTACGGGGATCAGTTTTTTGCCTTTAAAATATTTCCCCTTTTGCCATTTGGTTATAAAAGAGGAGCTTCAGGATATGTGCGGGAAAGCCAGGATTCCATCGAGAGGGGCCAAGGAGGCTAAATTGCTCTGCTTAATACAGTAAAAATGGTGACATTTCTGGGAGGAAGAGAGAGACCTGGAAGTACCTAAAGCATGAAGGACCCAGTGACTGGGGTGGGAAAGGGGGTGGAATCCAAGGGAATCTTGGTTAATGAAAATGATGGAGAATAAAAAATATGTGCTCAGATTTAGACGCTGACTCCAGACCGCCTCATTTTTACTTTTTACTAGTGCTGTGACCTTTGGGCAAGTCGATTAGCTTATCTGGATCTCAGTTTCCTCTTCTGTGAAATAAGGGTTCTAATAAAACCTACCTCATAAAATTTTTCTAAGGATTAAATGAATTGATAGTTGTAAAGGGTTGAGACCTATGCCTGGCACATAGTGTTAGATGTGACACACAGTATATTTTCCCAAACCCTAAATTATTAAATTTCGATTGATACCATAGTGACTGGGGGTGGGGAGGAGATTGGGGGTGAAGTAGGACACAAAAGGAGCTTTCAGCAAGACAAGTCCAGGGGAGACTGACTCCTGGTCTGGGTAAACTCAAAGCTCTGCGTTACTCCCAGTCGTTTGGCAGGTAGTGCTAAGAAAAAGATATTTAGGTTTGCCAAAGATATGCCTTGTTAAAGCAAGACAGTTCGTGCCATGCCCAATTATTTCTTATATGACTTCTGTGCAAATCTTTATAATTGGACGAAGCCCCAATCCTACACTGTGTCTCTTTAAATGCATCCAAACTCCATCAAAAGAGTCCATTTGGATCTGTTGTTTTACATAAATAACATTAGAATCTATACCTAAATATCAATACATCTCTTAATTCATATGTGTGAATGTGTATATATGCAAATTGATTATAAAAAAATAGTTGGAAACATTTTATTGTGTTCTTAGGATATTTACTTAAAGGAGATGACACACTGATGTAGAAAAATTTGCTTATTTATTGCTAGAACATATGTACGTCTCCTCAGAATTCTGTACCTATGCGCTTGCTTTGTTGGATTGTTCTTTTAGCCACACAGCCAAGGTAGTTCCTGGGAATGTGTTCTTACTCGGAGGTGGCATTCATAGTAATTCACAGTAAATAACTCTTTAGTAAATGAAGGATGAGTCGAATGCTTTTAAACAATTCAGACAGAAATTATATTTTAAGAGAACACTGAAGTACAAGCATAGGTTATACTATAGAAGATTTGACAATACCTCACATAGCTAATCAATCAAAATGAGAAGCAGGACTATGTAGTGAGCCCCATTCTTTCTGAACTACAAAAATACTTTCAGGAGAGCAGGTCTAAACCCAAAAGTTAAGGACAGCTGCATCAAAGTCTCTTAATTACCAGAATTAAGAATGAACCTAGAGTTCTTACCTAGTCTCTCTGGTGCTTTTCCTGGTATATTATTATTACTACTCAAAGTGGAGTGAAAAAGTTTGACCAAAATCAATTGGTTTTGATTTTGGAAAGTAAGGAGAAATAGCTATCAACAGTCTCTGTTCAAAACAAATGCAACCCTTTGGCATTGACAGTTTCTGTTTATTTCTGCTCTTATGAAAATGCCTGTTAAATGAGATAATGCATAGGAAGCACTTAGCGAGATGCCCAGTCCATAGATCACACTTGATAAACCCTTACATTATTTCTGTCTTCGTTAGCCATGCACTGAACTTTTTCTACATCAGAGATGTATGAATGATAATACTCATATGCATGGATCTTCAATCTTGAAGGACAACAGCATATCTATTTGTGAAATAATCTAAAGCACTATAATGGGTGTCATTAAATCTTGTCTACCTGAGGCAGTATAAATCATTCGGGTAAATGAACCAATTAAAAACCAATTACCAACATGGTCTGACAATGGAAGATTGAAGAATGGAAGAAAAGGCTGATGTGGCCTCCCTGAAGCTGGGAGGAAGGCTCTACCCCTGAGGTTCCAGGGAATGGATTTGACAAGATGGTTAGATTGTGGCTGTTCTTCTCAGAGGTATTAACTCCTGCATTTCTTGTGAAAAAAAAAAAAAAAAAAAAAAAAAAGCTTGCTGGCTAGATACAAAAGTGAAGTGCATTGAGCAAATTATCATGTGATGATGGCTTTTCATTTGAATTTTGTTTTAAATTCATTTGGTTTCTAATTTACTTGAAGCAAATAGTTTTGCTTAAAAAATTGAAAATTGTCTTGGTTTGGGTCTCTGATTTAAGATCCTTCAAAATCAGTAAAAGCCAGAAAATTATTTTTTTAAGATTTTATTTATTTTTTCATGAGAGACCCAGAGAAAGAGAGAGAGAGAGAGGCAGAGACACAGGCAGAAGGAGAAGCAGGCTCCATGCAGGGAACCTGACACAGGTCTCGATCCCTGGAGCTCCACATCAGGCCCTGGGCCGAAGGCAGGTGCTAAACCACTGAGCTACTCAGGGATCCCCAATAAAAGTAAGAAAATTATGAGCCTGTTTTTGAGGTGAAAACATTTGGTTGAATCAGATGGGCAATCTTAATGAAATCTGAAATCGCCATTTTAGTAATAAATTTATTTGATACAATTGAGAGATAATTGAGCAGACATTTTGGGTGGCTGTTTTACAATAGGCCACTAATTCGTTGATTCAAATGGATTTTTCATTTCTCATGAATACATGTTGGTTATTTTCAATGGCATAAAATACATTCATATACCGGCAACAATGAATGTAGAAATCATCTTTCTTATCACATTAAGAAAACCAGGTCAACATTTTCCTTTATAAAAAAGCTTCTGGTTTACTTTAGTATTGATATGTAGTTTTAAGGTCCTATCCCTACTTTTCCATTTCCAGATGTTAGAACGCAATGGCAATAGGAAAACACCGCCTAGATTTTTCTCCTATATTGTTTTTCATCACTGTACACAATTGGGTCTCTAAGGTGCATGCATTGTCTCTCAAAGTTGCATTTTATCAGCATCTTAATAATGAAAACTGCTCCTCAAAGGCAGTGACTCTCAACCTCTGACCCATATTAGGATTACCTGGGGTGCTGTTTAAGCAGGACCCCCTCGCTCTCCAGAGATTCTCATGTCCTGGGTCCACGCTGGAGCCCAGGAACGTGCACATTAGCCATCACTCTCAGCCATTATGATGCAGGTTTCCAATGGCTGAGTACTGAGAAATACTGTCCCTAAAGAATTCCATCCTGGCTTTCTTTCCATTAAATTAATAAATCTACTAGGTGTTTTTCTCCTCGGATCACACAGTTTAGATGGTTATACCTGTCTAAATTGACCACACCAATCATTCACTGACTGTTATATTGCTTCAGTGGAATTGGTTTGTTGAAACCATGCATTCTGCTATTACACTGTATTCACCAGAGCTCTTGTCCTTAAGTATAAGAGACCTATTTGAATACACTTAAATGCAGTGGGAAATTTAGTAGAAAGGCACTAGACTATTTTGTAGTACCAAATCCAAGAAAGTTCAGTACAATCAGTCAATCACTGTCTTTGCTTTTCTTTTTATGTTGGCCTTACCGTCTATGGATGCAAACTGACTTTCTGATGTTTGGGAACATGGTAATGAGCTATCACAGAGTTCTAGTTCTCACTTATGTAGAAATTATTGGTTAACAGTATCTACGGTCCAAAATTAGAAGGAAAAAAAAATACATAGAAAGGCTCTGACTGGCCTACCTTGTGTCAAGCGTTCATTTCTGCTTGGCGGTATGAGGCCTATGAGACCATATCATCTTCCATTCAAAACACAAGGGTGAAATCAGGGATGTGTCAAGTGTTTCCCAGAACAATGCTTCTGCCCTCTGAAGAGATAATGGATCCTGAATGGCAGTAGATAACTGTATTTTCTGATACGTAGGTATTGTGAAACAGATTCATTTATCTGATTTTCCTCAACCCTTGTTACTTGAATGAGGACTAACATCTAGAGAAAAATCAGAGAAAAACTCTGACTCAGTAAATAGACCTCATTCTGTATGTTTTCCTACTTCAAACTTCTCTTTTCTGTTCTTCACTCCTAACTCACTCACAAATACTCATACCCTCACACACAAATAAATTCAGTGATGAATTCCAAAATTTTCAACATTCTAACTCCTTAACTCTTTTTTATCTACTACATTTCACTTACATTTCCATTGAAGATATTGATTCACTCAATTAGGAATCTAATAACAAATTTGATAAAAAATGCTTCTCACTTTCTGTCTCAAAAATATCTCGAGAGTGATAATCTTTATAAGCTTCCATCTATTTTACGTTTTCGATCTTTATTGACATGTAATTGACATAGCACATGGTCTAAGATTATCATCTACAACATCATGATTTCATATACAGTACATAAGTGTTATAAAATTATTACCACAATAAGGTTAGTTAATACGTCCATCATCTCATATGGCTGTCATTTTTTTGCATGCATGGTGAGAACTTTTAAAATCTACTCTCATGGCAACTTTCAAGTATATAATATTGTTCACTATAGTAACCATGGTGTAGAGTTCATCTCCTCAGAACTTACACATCTTATAACTGAGTTTGACCCCTTGGACCACCTTTGCCTGTTTCTCCCATTCAGCCTCCCACCCCTGGCAAACACTAATCTCTCTGTTTCTATGAATTTGGGGTTTTTTTGTTTGTTTGTTTGTTTGTTTTAGATTCCACATATATGGGAGATCATATAGTATTTATATTTCTCTGTTTGACTTATTTCAATAAACGTAATGCCCTCATGGTCCATTCATGTGACACAAATGGCAGGATTTCCTTCTTTCCATGACTAAACAATATTCATGTATTATATAACATTCATATATATAGATAGTGCATATATACAGCCTTAATTCATTAATTTCTAGATAGATACTTAGATCATTTCCATGTCTGGCTATTGTAAATAATGCTGCAATGAATATAAGGATTTGGATACATATTTGAGATAATGATTTCATTCCCTACAAACATTTACCCCAATGTACAATTGCTGGATCATATGGTGGTCCTATTTCTAATTTTTAAAGACACTCCATACTGTTTTCCATAATGGCTGTATCAACTTACATTCCCACTAACAGTTCACAGAGGTTCCCTTTGTTCCACATCCTTGCCAGCACTTACTGTCTTTTTGATAGTAACACTCTGACAGGTGTGAGGTGATATCTCATTGTGGTTTTGATTTGCAATTCCCTGATGATGAGTGATGTTGAACACATTTTTGTGTACTTGTTGGCTATTTGTATATTGTCCTTGGAAAAATGTCTAGTCAGGTCCTTTTCCCATTTTTTAAATCAGATTTTTTTTGCTCTTGATTTTATGGTTTTTAAAAATATTTTTTATTAGCCCCTTATCATATATATGGCTTGAAAATATTTTCCCTCATTCCATAGATTGCCTTTCATTTTGTTGATCACTTAATTTGTGGTTCAGAAGCTTTCAAGAGTGATATACTCCCACATATTTATTTTTGCTTCTGTTGCTTGAGCTTTTGATGTTGTAGCCAAAAATATCATTGCCAAAACCAATATCAAGAAGATTTTTCTCCATGTTTTTTACCAGGAGCTTTATAGTTTCAAGTCTTACATTTAAGTCTGTAATCCATTTCAAGTTAATTTTTGTAAATGATACAAGATAGAAACCAAGTTTCATTCTTTTGTATGAAAAAGATGGGTATCCATTTTTCCCAGCACCTTTTATTAGAAACACTTTATTTTCCCCATTGAGCATTCTTGTCAAATATTACTTGGTCATATATATGTGGATTTATTTCTGGGCTCTCAATTCCATTGGCCTATGTTTTTGTTTTTTGTTTTTAAGATTTTATTCATTTATTCATGAGAGAGAGGCAGAGACATAGGCAGAGAGAGGAGTAGGCTCCCCCCAGGGAGCATGATATGGAACTCTATCCCAGTACCCCAGGATCACGCCCTGAGTTGAAGGCAGATGCTCAGCCACTGAGCTGCCCAGGCATTCCTCCCATTGGCCTATGTTTTTGCTCTTACCCAGTACCATACTGTTTGATACTATAGCTTTGTGGTGTAGTTTGAAATCAAGGAGTGTAATGCCTCCAGCTTTGTTTTTGTTCAAGATTGCTTTGTATATTTGAGGTCTTGTGATTTTTATTAATATGAATTTTAGGATTTTTTCTATTTTTGTTAAAAAATACCATTGGAATCCTGATAAGGATTGAATCTATAGATGGCTTTGGGTAGTATGACATTTTAGCAATGATTAATTTAATCCTTCCAATTCATGAACAAAAGGTATTTTTCCATTTATTTGTGTCTTCCTCAGTTTCTTTTATCAGTGTCTTATAATTTGCAGTATGTAGATCCTTTGCCTCCTTGGTGAAATTTATTCCTGTTTTATTGTTTTGATGCTATTAAAAATGGATTTTCTTTATTTTTCAGGTGGTTTATTGTAAGTATATAGAAATATAACTGAGTTTTGCATGTTGATTTTTGTATCCTGCAACTTACTAAATTAGTTTATTAGTTTTAACCATTTTGGTGACTTCTTTAACGATTTTGTGTATCATATCATATCACCCGCAGATACAATTTTATTTCTTCCTTTCTGATTTGGATGCCTTTTACTTCTTTTTCTTGCCAGGTTGCCCTGGCTAGGACCTGCAGTTCTATGATGAATAGGGGTGGTGAGAGTGGACACCACTGTCTTGTTCCTAATCTTAGAGTAAAAGCCTTTAATTTCTCATCATTGTGTATGATAGCTGTGGGTTTGCCATACAGCCTTTAATGTGTTGAGGTACATTCCTTCCTTTCTCAATCTGTTGAGTTTTTATCATAACAGATTTTAAATGTTGCTCAATGCTTTTTCTGTATCTATTGAGATAATCATGATTTTTTTTCATTCTAGTAATGTGATGTATCACGTTTATTGATCTGTGATATGACCTATCCTTGCATCCCAGGAGTGAGTCCTACTTGATCATCACATAATTTACTATTAATGTGCTGCCAAATTTGGTTTGTTAGTGTTTTATTGAGAATTTTTGTGTTTATATTCATCAGGGATAGTGGCCTACAGTTTTCTTTTCTTGTAGTCTCTTTCTCTATCTTTGGTATCGGGATAATTCTGGCCTCATAAATGAGTTGAGGAGTATTCTTTCCTCTTCAATTTTTTGGGAGAGTTCGAGAAGGATTGGAATTAATTCTTCTTTAAATGTTTGGTAGAATTAATCAGTAAAGCCATCTAGTCCTGAGCTTTTCTTTATGGGAGTTTTTTAATTACTGATTCAATCTTCTGTATTGGTCTATTCATTATTGATCTGTTCAGGTTTTCTATTTCTTCATGATTCAGTCTTGGTAGGTTTTATATTTCTAGGAATTTATCCATTTCTTCTAGATAGTCCAATTTGTTGGCACATAATAATTGGGTGGAGTCATTATCTGGTGTCCCTGCTTGGCCAAGGCTGCAGGCTGTGTTCAGCAATCAGGCAAGGCTGTACTGCCAGTGGGGTTATAGGCTGGTTTCCAAGTTGGCTCAGGATCACCATTCTGGCTCCCTAGTGAAGTGGGGCCAGAGGCTCAATAGTTGGGTAGGGCTGCTGGCTTGGTTCCCTGCCTGGGAGGGAAGACTATAGGATGTATTCCATGGTTGTCAGTCATCTCTGATCATTCTTCATGGAGGAGTGGGTTTGGATGCTATCCTCAGCATTTGGGTAGAGGTACAGATTTGGTCCCCTTCATTGAAAGGGCAAAGGATATGCTCCATATCTTCCATAGCCCTGTTAGCTAGGGATACAAATCAGGCATAACAGCTAATGGCATTCTCTGGTAGTCAGGACCTCTACTGAGCTCTGCAGATGAGCAGAGTTTTGGCTAGGATCTCTGCTCAGGTATGTGGTCTGCAAAGACCTAGGGCTGATTGCTATAAGCCCTGCTCCCCTTCTCCATCTCAATATGAACCTAAGTTCCTTAGGTTCCCATAGCGATCCAATGAAGTAAGACCTGAGTGAGTCTCCCTAAAGGCACCCCACAATCCTAGGGAAACAGAACATCCATCTTGGGTTCCCTTTTTCCCACAGGAGATACTGTAGGTTCTTGAGGGCCCTCTTGGTTGGACACTGCTGGCCTAGGAAAGGGACAATGAGGTCAAAGTAAAACCACTCCTCTTACACTTCTAACCTGGTCCTTCTTGGTCTCTGTTGTCTAGCAGAGGACTTCAGCCTCACCTCTCCAGTCTCACCCCTTCCCGGAATTCTGGGATTTTCACTGTATTGTCTTGTCTGTGGATGGTTTCTAGTTGGTTTTCTTGTGAGGAGGACTACAGTCAAGAACAGTCTGTCACTATCTTGATGACCTCACTCCTGAAAGCGGTAACTTTTTTATTGTTTAGTCTTTTCTTCATAAAAATAACAAAGAAAAAATTATTTACTACTAGTGTTCTGATGAGTCTGTAATTCTTGCTTACTTATGTTGTAATTGATTCTGTGAAAAGTTCTTAAATCTAAAAAAACTAAAAATAAAAAAAATTTTACATTAAAAATTTTTTAAAAAGTTCTTAAATCCAGAGATCCAATTTATCTGTTCAATACTAACTAGTTATAATTTATTTAAACATTTAATTTACTTTCCGATACTTGAAAGATCCAAAGATCACTTGCTAAATTTATTTGCCAAATTCAAAATTTAAAACCATTTTATAAAATAATTTAGAGTAAAAAAAGAGACAATTCTTTCCCCATTGAATTGCCTTGGAATCTTGTAAAAAAAAAAAAATCAAAGGATTGTAAACATAACTTAGACCTATAAATGAAAGAATTTCCTAGAAAATCAACAAACTAAAAATTACTCCACAGAGTGGTGTTATTGAATTAATAAACCAGGCCCCCTACTGGGACTAGGAATATAAAAACAATTAAGATACTACTTCTGCCATTTATTCAGTAAGGGAAGCCCTCACCCAGGTTTCTGTTTGTACCTATGTATCTAGAACTAAGTCTCATGGCCATATCCAGATTCAAGAGGAGATGGAAATCAATACATTTCTCTTTATTGTACCAAAAGCAAAGAAAGGCAGAAAGAAGGGGGCTGAAGTGGATATTTAGTGAGTCTACCCACAGTATCCAATTCATGGAGTTTCCCTGGAGGAGAGATTTTCAATCTGCATATATGGGTTCTCCAGTTGGTAGCATTCCAATTGCTCTGTTTTCTTTTTGGGGATACATGTATTTCCTAGAAATAGCACTGAGTCTGTTCTCCATTTCAGCCATTTTCTCTAGTACCTTTCCCAGCCCGGTACATGTTTTCTGCATTTTAGTAAAGTTCTTCACGGTTGTTACTAATCAACTAAATTTAAATTCTTGCAGCATTAATGCACGTTTTAATTCAGGTTGTGCATTCTTTGTTTCTTATTGATATCTTAGTTCCAATTATTGTTTTCTTGAGGAATGGCCGTATTTCTTTTTTTATTAATAAAGACTCGAGTTCAAAGCTCTCAGCTAAATTCCTCAGTATTTGAAGGTACTCATCTTGCTCAGCACTGATGTGCAATCTTCTCCTTCCATTTTTTGGTCCCCAGCAGTTTAAAGCAATGATTTAAGTGAATAGATACAGTTCCCAGGATGTAATATGCCAGTATTTTTTTTTTTTAGTTTCTAATTCTACCAAGAATATCGCTTATAGGGAACTAAATGTTCCCGAACTGTAATTTTACTCTATCCTCCCCATCCATTCTTGCTGTGTGGTTTCTGAAGACTTGTCATTTCTGAATAAATGTAAAAGTAGGAATAGAAATAGGAACATAGAATAGTGATGTGACCATCCTCACTCACAAAGAACTAAAATTGTATGGAAAGCTTTTGTGTTTAGATAGCCCATGATTCAAAGATTAGACAATGAATAAGCACAAAACATATTCCTACCATTTAAATACATGGCTCCACTTCATAAAGTGGCTTTGCCACAGGTCTAAACAGGTATTTCTCCACATTTCTGGCAGTAGTTTGCTAATCAGTCTTAGTTTTCATTGTTTTCTGGGCCTCCTCAGTATTTAGGTGAAGGGCAGTATTGGAGAATGCTGGTCAAATGACATTTTGTTCCAGAAATCTTTTGAAAGATAATCAGAAAAGAATCTCAGGGCTAAGAGGAAAAGGGGGACAACAGAGAGCTGTGCAATGATTCTGTATTTCCTGTGAAATCCTTCTTGAATAAGGTATATTTTAAAGTGTGATTTACATGTTTTTAGAATTTCAGTTGATTCAATTAAGTATATCTAATACAGTGCTCAAATGTTTGCCTGTGTTTGGTCACAGTGTTTTCTTAAAAGGATCCCATAACCTAATTCAGGTCCTCTGAATCACTATTCTCTATTTCACAATGTATTCCACATTTTCCTTCTCAACATTTTTATTACCAATTTTCATTGTCTTCATTACTTTCCCCTTATTTAAATTTTCCTTCTTCATTCTTTTTTAAAGACAATTTTTAAATGAGCTCAATATATCAGCCTTCTTAGTGCAATAATTAATTCTTTGCTTCCTCTCATTTATTAGTTGCCCTATTTTCTCCTCTGTTCCTATCTTCCCCCTGCTATGTCTGTTATACACTTTTTAACTCTTTTTCTTCTTATAAGGTATAAAGTCAGTATTTCTTAGTTGCTTACCTCTATTTGATTTGTTTTGTTCTCTTTATAAATATTTAAATTTTTTTGGAAGGAGAATGAATGGAAATATATGGTAAAGCTAACTATGATATTCTAATGTGGCCTTTTCTCTTATTTTTCAGTTTTTGGTTTCTATTATAAAAGTGGTTCTTCATTTTCTTTTATTTTGTAATTTTTCTCTTAGATCCCCAGAATGCCTCAGGACACCTGTGAACCCTATCTATAACTGCAGAAAAGGGGCACGTTGATATATTAATAAAGGCCGATTATTAATTATGATGTTGTTTGTTTTAAGTGAGTCTGCCTCTTTGCCTCTGCCCCAATACCCAACTTTGTTGTTTACTCGTTAGGCCCTTAATTTATTTAATCTTAGATTATTTTAGAAGATAAGGCAAACACTTTTTCAAGTATGCACAGTAATACTAATAGATGATAAAATACTGAGAAAATACATCAGATTTTCTTTGGATCATTCTGAATTAGCTCACACATCTTTGGTTTGCGAGTAGATCTTTACACTAATTGAAACTTGTTCTTAGGAATGAAACCGCTAGCTCTTATGAATGTGGATAACACTAGGGGGCAGCATGGTATCTAGAAAGAGGACTAGGTTTAGCTTCAAGGAGCCTGGGTTCTAATCTCGATTTATTTACTGACAAAGAGAACAATCTTTTCAACTTTTTTTTTTCATCTACAGAATGAGGGGGATTGACCATGCAATCTAACAGGGCCTTCAAACTCCAAATATCTATTTGTGATTTGCCTCTTTTTATAAATAGTTTTTTCAAAGGTAAAAATTAAAGCCAAATCCAATTTCACATTAGTAGGATTTACATTAAACCAATATGTTCCTTCTGTCACTGCAGTTTTCATTCTTATAATTTGTGCTGGAGGAGATCCATATCATGGAACCTTCTCCCTAAAAGAGCATATTGTACTTTGTGACAGTTAGCTGACTATGAACCGAGGAGGATTTTGAGAAATGGCTCATGTCCAATCGCAATATTAGGTGGCTATAAAAAAATAACCTTGAAAAAGCTGTGCCTCAGCAGTGCCTCAGTTGTGAGTTATGCTGAGAGAGCAATTATGAACTCTTCATACTCCAAGGGGCTTGCAAGCTGTTGGCAAGACACACAGGGCACTGTCAAAAAGAGAAATTCATGGGAGACCCTATCATTGTTGGTGAGCACAGTCAACAGAAGCAACTGATGGAGCTGACAGAAAGTGATAAAAGCCACTGTTGGGAACTATTGACTAGAACTTCTTTGGGGAACTCCTTTTAATCAGAATTTTTAGATTGAGCGTTGTACTAGGGAGGGCCTTTCAAAGTCTCTGGTGGGCTCCACCATTCAAATATCCCTTTCATGTGAACAGTACTTTGCTGAGAAGAGCAACTCTGTTTTATTTCTAATATAGAGGTGGTGACCATATTCTCTACCATATAAATTCACAACATTAATTATAGCTGATTATTTCAGAGTTTGGCCATTAATTCAGTGACAACCAATCTATAAGATGACCAGGGGGCTTATGAGGTGGCTTGAAATTTAGTTACTTCCAAGAAGTGATATTAATCGGCCAAACCAATCGAAGTCTATTTCTTTGTAGTCTGAACTAGCATATGGGGAAAACATCAACATGCGAGTAGCAGAAACAGAAGCTAAAGGGCCTACAAAGACAAGGCAAAATACAGATGCTAGAAGGAGCAGGAAACCATAATAAAGGTTAAACCAAATTTGAATATACTGTGAAGCTGGAAAAATCATTACAAAAGGTAAAGATAGGATACTTGGTAGGTGCAGAAGAAAAGATAGAAATCAGCTGAGAGACTATTGTGAAAGAATCATCAGTTGAGGAGACAGTGAGACAATATGGCCACCAGTTCAACATTGGCCACTTCTACTACCTGTAAATATGTTAACATATTTACTTTGCTAAGCAGCAAAAATGCTAGGCATCCTCAGTAGAGGTCACTCTCCAGTACTACAAGGCTATCACAAAGGGAGATGCCCCTTTGGGGTTCCGGTCTTGCATTATTATTCAATTCAAGAGCCCAGGAGCCTCCTACAGAAGCAATCCAGCCAGCCCTTTGTTTGTGATCCCCCTACCAGT
Source organism: Canis lupus baileyi (assembly GCF_048164855.1). NCBI lineage: Eukaryota > Metazoa > Chordata > Mammalia > Carnivora > Canidae > Canis > Canis lupus. The sequence goes on from NC_132855.1 coordinate 6,099,747, forward strand.
GGTTACTTCTGAGCTGTCGTGGCCACACCCTCCAGCACCTGCAGACCACTTCTACAGACCGGCTCTCTCTCTCTCTCTCTCTTTCTCTCTCTGGCTCTCCTTTACAGTCTTCGATTGACAGAGGTCTGAAGCTCAACCTTGAGGGCGGTGCTTTCCTAATCCTCCATTTTTCATTTTTTTGTTTTTTTGCTTTTGTTTTATTGTCTATGCTCCCTCAGCTTAGAGGTAGTAGTTTCTTTGTTGTATCTACTACTTCTGAGTTGTCTTTCACCCTTCTTATCTACCTTCTACTAGTTAACAATTCTGTTTATTAAATTCAAATAACCACTGTGGTTACCATCTCCTGACTGGACCCTAAATGATGTACCTGCATTGGTTTTACAGATTTCTATAAATACTGAATCAAAGGATTTGAACTACATGATCATCTCCTTTGAATAATAAAATTATTTACAAATTTTTTTTTATTGGAGTTCAATTTGCCAACATATAGCATAACACCCAGTGCTCATCCCATCAAGTGCCCCCCTCAGTGCCGGTAACCCAGTCACCCCCACTCCCCGCCCACCTCCCTTTCCACCCCTCCTTGTTCGTTTCCCAGAGTTAGGAGTCTCTCATGTTCTGTCTCCCTCTCTGATTGAATAATAAAACTATTGACACAGCGAAAACGAATAGGGTTTAGTATGGCACATCAAGATGGCCAACAAGAATCTAGTCAGTCTCTCATTGAAAAGCTGAGATGGGGCACCTGGGTGGCTCAGTCGGTTAGGTGCAGTTAAGTGTCTGTCTTCGGCTCAGATCATGATCTCAGGGTCCTGGGATGGGGCCCTGTGTCAGGCTCCCTGCTCAGGAGGAAGTCTGCTTCTCCCTCTCCCTCTACCCCTCCCGCCCCTGCTCATGCTCCCCCCTCTCTCTCTTTCTGTCTCTCAAATGAACAAATAAATAATTTTTTAAAAAGGCTTAGATAGCTGTCTTCATTAGAAGAGTGCATCTTTAGCTCTGGGAAAGGTTTTAAATTGAATATGCAAAAGTATCTTAGGTTGGAATCCAGGGAAACAGAGGAGATAGAGATTTGTGTATAGGAACTCTCATGGGGAGTGTTCTCAGAATGAAGAAAGCAGCACTGAGGAAAGAGAGGAGTCCATATGTGATGCCCCCATAGAAGGTCTTATAGGATCTCACGGAGAGCTCAGAAACTGGGGAAAGCAATTCCAACTCTTCCACCTTGATGATGTATAGGACAAAGGCATGTTGGTTAGCAACCCTCCATTAACCGGTCATTTGATTCGAGCTGGTTCCAGGAGGACAAGTTACCTAGCACATTGTGTAGCAAACCTCTCTAGGGAAAGGCAACTTCTGGAGGGTGATTCTGCTGACAAGCTACCCATCAGCTGCCCATAAGCTTTCCTCACAAGCTGAGGAAATGGGTGCCACAGTACTAATGGGGGTTTCTGAGTAGAGGTATTAATTATCGACTGCTACTTATCAAATCTACCCAAAATTTAGTGGCTTAAAACAATGACAACTTGCATTCTGCTCACAAATTTGCAATTTGTGCAGGGCTCAGTAAGGAGAACTCTTTTCTGTTCCACTCAACGTCAACTGCAATAGTTTGAAGGCTGGGGCTTAAATTATCCGAATACTTGCTTATTCACATGTCTGGTGGTTGATACTGGCTTTCAGGCAGGACCTGAGCGTGGGTGGTCAGCCTCTCTATCTGGCCTGCAATTTCCTTAAAACACGGTGCCATGTCACTCCTCTGCATTCTAGTTTTGAGGCAATGGCAAAATCTAACAGATCTGTTGGTCTAACAGATAAAGAAATTCAATTTTTTAGAGCTCAAGATATTACTAGCAATTTCACTGTCAGTAATCTACTGGTGAACTGGAAGTGAAATACTTTTCTTTTGCGTGAACTAAGAGACTTCATGAGGTAAGTTCTGTAGGTTCAAGCTTATAGAACATTCTTTATTTTGGAAACTTTTGGCTTTAAACTTGTGTCTTTGGAGTTATGATATTTTCTAGAGACAGTATAATTAAGTTTTCAACGACTGTCTTTTATTCTGTAAATATTTATTTTGTGTCACATGAGTTTTATAGCAAAATATCATTATGCTAAATAAATCAACTAGAGATATAATTAAAGACTGGTAGTTTTCCATCCAGAAAAGATATGAAAGATATCAAAATATGAGGCTCCAATTTCTAGAACTCTCTTTCTACATTGGCCAGATGGATAGATTCTGGATTTGAGATTATATGACTTTAAAATGGAAAGGTTGATTCAATTCCAAATGTACATGTTGGTATATTTTAGGTGATTTCTCAACAATTAATGTGTAAAATTTCCGAAAATTACTATTTGGGTCCTAAACTGAGTGCATTCTACGTATTATTATTCACCATTGGCATTTGCCAGAATAGTCTATGTACTTCTACCCCTAAAATACTCCTAAAGTAGAACATATGGATGAAAGCTCAGTAGTAGTAGAATCTTTCTGATAAAAAAAAGATCATATTGTACTGAGCTGCATTATATTAATTTTATATTTGACTTAATTAGTTCTTTTAATTTCTTATCTTGTAAAAGAAATAGTGGTTCTGTTTTTGCATGTCTATTATTTTAAAACTTGTCTAAAAGACAGGAGACGTTAGAGACCTATTGCAGTTGGGCTCTTTCGGAAGCAGCCTTTGAGATGGGGATTGCAGACTTTGGTTGTAGATCTATCTGTGATTGAAAAAAGAAAGAATGTGGAATTTATAGCAAGCCCTACGAGGATAATCCTAATATAGACCCTTTGATTTCTGGAGTAAAACAGTATCATCTTTAGCAGAAAATTTTACACCACTTAAAAAATAGCAGCTGCTATGCTCCTAGGCTTTAGGAAAGAATGAGCATCTAATTATGGGGCGTCATCATCATGAACTGGGCTGTTAGGCTTCCTGAAACGTGAGATTTGGTGGGCCCAGCAATTATTGTAAGAGGGGAGTGGCACATTTGGGATCAGGCAAAAGTAGGGCCATAGAGTACACACATGTCATTCACCGATGCTGTACTTGTGCCTCTTGTTCATATTTATTGCTCAGAACTATGGCCTCACAGGGTCACACATAACCAGCTGATAGAAGAGGGGAAAAGTTCATACTTAATTTATGAATGGACTGCTGTTAAATTCAGGGGTGACCCTAAAAGACAGTGTCCCCAACGAGCAAAGCTTTGGGGATGATGCACCTGGTCATCCACTTTGTATGAAAAATGGAGTGATCCAGATGAGAACATACAGATTCATAGGCTGTGGTTTTGTAGGACCTGGAAGGAGAAAGAGGATTGATTAGGAACATGAGGCTCTGAGGAAAAGGCACATAGATAAACCTATGAGGGTATAAATGAAGTGTGAAGACCTTTCCAGCAAAACTTATTAGGGCTGTATGTACTTTGTTTCTCCATTTCCTCACCTCCCGTGTTCTCCTGTACCTGCTTCCTTCAGGCTTTCGATCTCACCATTTTACTATCAAGGTCACTAGTGGTTCCTGTCTTGCCAAAGCCAAAGTCTATCCTTAGCTTTATTTACTTGATCTCAACAGCTTTGACATTTATTATTGGTCATTTCTTTGTTCTTTAAACACGTTTTTTTTTTTTACATTGTTCTCAGGTATCTAACTCCCTCAGTCTTCCTTTTGTTACTGACTATTAGTTTTCAGTCACTTTTTCGGGATTCTCATCTTCTTTCTGTCCTCATGCCCCAAAACTAAATTTTGGAGTGCCCCTATGCTAAGTCTTACACTCCTTTTCTTATCTATGGGTGTTTACTCACTAGCTGGTTTACATAATCCTATAGCTTTAGATGACTCTTCCCTGAGCTTCAGAATGGTATATTCAACTGCCTTCATGCCTCCTCCACTTGAATGAATAATGAATGTGCCTAACTTAAAATGTCTAAACCAAAACTATGGATTTTCCTCTGGAAACCTGCTTTTCCATGGTGTCATACTTGAATCCTCTCCATTATACATCACATCTGCTCCATGAGCATCAAATCTCACATTTACATTCCAAATACAGCATTAACTCAACCCCTTGCCACAATTTTCAGCAGACTACCTAGGCTAAGCCTCTTAAACTATCCTAAAGCCAATCTGTCACATGCCATAGGCCTATTCTTGTTCTGTTACAGCAAAGTCTCAACAGAACCATCCTAGTAATCTTTTTTAAAAATGTAAATAAAGTCATATCAGTTCTAAGCCCACCAGTGGCTTCCAGTTCATTCAGAAAGGCATCTTAACTCCTTATCATAGGCAAAAATGATCTACTTCATTTAGTCCCAGCCTATGTTTCTGACTCCTTCTCATAGTCCATGCTTCTCTTCCTTTGTTCTTTCTTGGTCAGCTGGCATTTTTACCATTACCCAAATCTATTATCTTTGTTGTTACTTCAAGGACATTGTTCTTGCCATTTCTTCTTACAGAAATCCTCCTTCCCTAGATCTTGATATGTTTCTTTTTAAATATTTTATTAATTTATTAGAAAGAGGGAGCATGAGCAGAAGGAGGAGCAGTGGGAGAGGGAGAGGTAGACTCTTCACTGAGCAGGGAACCCAACTCAGGGCTCAATCCCAGTACCCTGAGATCATGACCTGGGTCAAAGGCAGATGCGTAAGCAACTGAGCCATCCAGACACCCCACTATAATCTTTTCATGTGTTTATTTTTCTCCTTTTCCTGTAAAGCATAAACTCATGAGAGTAGACACTATTGTTCGGTTCACTACTTATCTTCAGTAGCTAAAACTGTGCCTGAAATATTAGTAACTTAATAAACATTTGTTAAATGAAAAATCAATCTTGTAATTCATTGCTTAACCAACATTATAAGATATATAATATTTAAGCCATTTTGTAGGTGAAGAACATGAAGCAGGAAGGTTAAGCAATTTGGTGAAATCACATACTTAGATTATTTAATGTTCCTATATCATAGCTTAAAAGTGAAATTCCTTTTAGACTTTAACACCAAGAGAAAAATGCCTCTTTGGGGAATATAATGAAAGTTTTTTTTGTTGTTGTTTGTTTGTTTGTTTTTAAGTTCATGTTTCCTTCTTAAAAGTTGCTTCTGGGAACTTATGGTCAGATTTTCATGTAAATCACTGCATTTTGTTGTCGTGATCTTAAAGCTTTGCTTATTTTATTTCACATTTTTCATGCTGTACCCATTAACAAAGTATTTTCTCATTCTTCTTATAGTCAAACTTGCTTTATTTTACGTTTTAAAATTCAACTGCATACATTTGGCAAATTAGGTCAACTCCAAGCCAAAATAACTAAGAGAGAATAAACTGTAAGGTATGTGTTATAGTTTTAGGTAAAGGGGTTAGCAAAGTAAAGTCAGAGCAAAATGATTTTTAACAGTCTACTAGAGGCTTTACAGATTTATCAAAGAAAGAAGAGCTCAGGAAAAAAAGACCAAATAATAAATGAGGGTGTACGTATTATTAATAATTCTGTTAAAAAGGCAGATATATTGAGCTCATTTAAAAAATCTCTCTTTAACAAGAAAAATGAAGAAGGTAACGTGGGCAATTAGCTGCTGACATGACCACTGCATATCTAGGTAATGATCAAAGCGTGTGGGTGGTATGACCAGCCCAACCTCCAGAAGGAGGATGCATTCGCTGAAATGAGCCATAGTCTAGGCATGATTAACTATTTAAAGTTCACAAAGAATGCAAGTAAATTATTAATTTGTTTTAAGATTTTCATTCATTTTCCACTTAGTCCTTTAACTTGACAACACACTAGCTTGCTTAAAGTTTACTATGAAATAGTTTGATTAAATATGAAATAAGATTTATAAATGTCAAATTTTTAAAGGAGGTAAATCATATAGAGTCAGCAACAGGAATACACTTGCAGAATTTTCTTTGCCTTCACAAAAATCTTTTCTATTTAAAAATAGTATCCCTGACATTCTTAGGAGCAAAATGGATCCATGGACACATTTAATTATCATACTACCTGATACTATGTTTTGTCATGTTATGTTATGTCACACCATGCCATATATCTTATCATATTATATTGTATTGTATTATATATTGCCTTTTTTCTTATCTATATCCCATAGAAGAATATAAGTTCTATGAAGCCAAATGTTGCATCCCCCCACCAACCAATCCCCTTTCCTAAGGCTTATATGTCTGGAATATAAGATTTTCAATGAGTATTTATTGGTGAATGGGTGGAACTCTATGCTTTAGAGTTTAATGAGAGACTTGCTTATGGTAATTACTTAATTTCTGCTTCACAATTCTTCACAGGTCTCACATAATTAATATCTGGGAAATTAATGATTTTTTCTACTTCTATTGTTTTTCATTTATCCAACAAATATTAAAAATTAGGGGCGCCTGGGCAGCTCAGTCAGTTAAGGGTCTGCCTACAGCTTAGGTCATGATCTCAGGGCCCTGGGATCCAGCCAGCATCAGGCCCCTTGCTCAGCAGGGATCTGCTTCTCCCTCTCCCTTTGCCCCTCCCTGCCCTCATGCCCTCTTGCACTCACTGTCTTTCTCTCAAATAAATAAATAATCTAAAAAAAATTAACTGTGTTCCATGTACTCTGCTTAAGACCAGGGTTATAGTGCTGAACACAATGGATCAATTTATTACTCACCCCTTGCAATAGAATGAAGGAGACATGTAACACACAAAACAAGTGAAAAATTCAAAATGAGGGCAGCCCGGGTGACTCAGAGGTTTGGTGCCACCTTTGGCCCAGGGTGTGATCCTGGGGTCTTGAGATCTGGTCCTATATCGGGCTCCCTGCATGGAGCCTGCTTCTCTCTGCCTGTGTCTTTGCCTCTCTCTATCTCTCTGTGTCTCTCATGAATAAATAAATAAAATAATAATAAAAAAAAAGCTCAAAATGAGGGAGATGGAGGCAGGCAAAAATTTCTGACATAAAGCATAATGGAGTTACTCATTTAGTGAAAGTGGCTCAAATACTCCTTGACTTCACAGAGAAAATGAAATCTTGGATGGAACTGAGGAATATAAATGAATCAGTCATGCAAAAATCCAGAAAAGCATGTAAAAAGGTATGGGATGGGAAGGAGCTTGATGTGTTTTCAAACTGAAAGTAAGGTCTAGTTGTTGTAATGTAATAACCGGAAGTTGAGTAGCTTTAAATATGATGGGAGCAATAGAGGACAATTTAAAAGTTTACTTTCCTTCCATGAAATCAGGGATCTTGAAGAGACGTGCAATTGGAGATACCTGGTAGACAATTAGATACATTAAATAATGGTTCTAATAGCATATTGAGCTGGACATATGGAGTTGTGAAAAATGAATGAGATTATCTGGAGAAAGAGAAGAAACGATTGCCTGAGATCGAGGCCCATGAACCTTGCTGATCTACAGAGGAAAGTAAGACAGCACCAGAGAGTGAAAAGGATGAATTTAGAAGTGAGGGGAAACCGAAAATAATAACATCATATAACTCAGGAAAGGAGGTTTTGAAAAGAAGGATCTGATCCTCAATTCAAATTCTGAGAAAGAGAGAAAAGTGCTTGTGGCAACTATGCTAGACCAACTTGGCTCCACATCTTGTGTATCCTTCTGTGCAATAGAGAAGGTAGTGATAAATGCTCGGTGTCCCAAAAATTCCATGCAGATTGGTTTCTGGAGTTATTTAGACTTTATGAATCATGTTCTATAACAATGAGGTAGATTTTAAACTGAGATAAGTGGACAGAGGTCACAGCCAGACAGAAATGTTATTTTCTCATACAAATGCAGCAAATGTAGGATAATTCTGGAGGCTAAAATTCTGGCAGCAACTTCCTACTGAATTCATTGATTGCATACAAGGTATCATCCTCCCAGTAAAAACAGACTAGGAACAGCTTTCTGTTTCATGGATTGCAAGTAATGCAGTGACATCTTCAAGCTAATGCCTAATGTTGAGGTACATCAACATCCAGATTATGTCACAGTAGATGTTTCTTCATTTGGTCCATTAGGTGGTAGTTCTCAAGTAGTAATTCCTAGAGATCTAGCCCAGAGCATTCTCTTCAACACTTTCACCTATTTTATAAAGTGTTAATTTCTCACAAACCACTTATAAGTAAAAAAAAAAAAAAAAAAAAAAAAAGTTGTTTTGATTTTTGCAACTGAGCTCAGACTGATATAATATTTTGTATATTAGAGTCAAGAGATTTTGTTTTAAGATTTCATTTATTTATTTTTTAGAGAGAGAGAAAATGATAGCAGGGGGAGGGGCAGAGAGAGAATCTCAAGCAGACTCTGAGCTGAATGGGGAGCCCAGTGCAGGACTCCATCTCATGACCCTGAGACCATGACCTGAGCCAAAACCAAGAGTCAGTTGCTTAACCAACTGAGCCACCAGACACTCCACAGAGTTAAGAGACTTTTAAACAGGTAGTCAGTAGAATCTGGAATGAGTCATGAGACCTGATTAGATTCGAAGGCACGAGGATCTGGTTAGAATGGAGTATAGAATACCAGTAGTCTTTGTCAACCAGGGGCAAAATGAAGAAGACGGAGAAGAAGGAGAAAGAAGGAGGAAGAAGAAGGAAGAAGAAGGAAGAAGGAAGAAGGAAGAAGAAGGAAGAAGAAAAGAAGAAGGAGAAGGAGAAGGAGAAGGAGAAGGAGGAGAGAAGAAGAAGAAGAAGAAGAAGAAGAAGAAGAAGAAGAAGAAGAAGAAGAAGAAGAAGAAGAAGAAGAAGAAGAAGAAGAAGAAGAAGAAGAAGAAGAAGAAGAAGAAGAAGAAGAAGAAGAAGAGAGGAGGAGGAGGAGGAGGAGGAGGAGGAGGAGGAGAAGAAGAAGAAGAAGAATGCCTGGTCAGAATAAAGTGCTTCTTAAAAGCATGACTTGGACCTACCACATGGCAACTATGACATCATAGAATGATGCATATGAAGGCTATGTAATTTTGGTTGGCTTGGCTGTGTTTACCTGTACTTGAAAATGAAAGAATATAACAAACTCCAGGCTCTACATTCTAAACTCAAGGCAGTGTCAGAGGAAAAGAAACATTTTATCTCTGGTATCTCAGATTTATACACAGAATCTATGTCTACAAGCTGAAGAATCTACAGTATAGATTGAATTACAGCTACATTTTTTTACTGTGAACATAAGGGCGTCAATTTGGAAAAAACAAAAACAAACAAAAAAAAAAACTAAGGCTTTGGGAATTGGAATAATAACATTTGGAAGGATTCAGGTGAGTGAGTATCCCAATCCCAAACAGCACTGACCAGAAGCACCTCCCCCTTCCAGTCTGAAGAGGCTGGTTTACCTAGTTTGAAGGTCCTTTGATAACTTCACCGAGGCTTATTGCCAGCTATCCTTATTCTCTACCACTCTAATGGCTCCACAGTCTCCAATCTGTTAGCTAAAAATCAGATCTCAACATGCCCAGTGGAGCCATTTGCCAAGTAAAACCAAGATAATTAATTTTACATGTCAAAAGAGTTCATATCTGAGTTCATTTGTATTGGCAAAAACCTGGGGAATAGGTATATGGATTCTTCAGTGACTGATACACCATGGAGAAAATAACAAATGCTTAGATAAGACGAAACTTATCAATGGCGGGCATTTACCACAGTTTCTGGATTCAGCGTGCTACCTTGAGCAGTTATGAGTGGTTCCTTAGTCGGTTAGCTAAAAGTAGAATCAGCTGTGGTCTATGCTGAATGAAGTAAACAGTCTTTGATGCTGTATACAAGAAGGACACCACTATATAGGGAAATAGGGGTGTCGGAATAAATATATCCTGTGCAATCTACTCACTCACCCTCTAACTATGGTCTCCGCTCCTCCTCCTCCTCAGCCCCCCGTTGTCAGTGGGGGTTATGAATCCCACATGGTAGTGTTTCACTGCCAGAGACAATGACAGCAGAGTTACTATGACAGACACCATGTGGGATCAAAAGCGAGCTGTTTCATCCATGGGGATCTTTGGTAGTGGCTAATGGATTATGGGGTCTCTACAATTGAAATAAATGAAAAGTACACTAAAGTACTACATAGTCTCTTTAGTGCATATAACTTCAGGTTTGGTGAAAAATACCCTAACTGAAGTTGCATGAAAGAGAGTTACATTGGCCATGCAATTACCAGAATTAACTTACAGGAAAGTGGCTATAGTTGGCAAAAGAGCCATTAAAGACATATTATATATCATATATATGATATATAATAATATATATAATGCCAAAGAGCATATATATAATATATCTTTACTGTAAATCTTCTATACCACAGTACTATAGATCTTCCTTTACTTTCAGCTATTTATTAGAGTTACTAAGGAAAAGGAAAATATCCAGTCCTTTCAAGAGTTGGGAGATTGGCTCTGAAGCAGCACAAATCCTTGGACATGACGAGCATCATTGGTCAGATGAAAATGGAACCTGTGTTTCTCTCTTGCAGTTGTCTCAGTGGGTCTGTAACGCCATCCTGTGGTTACTTGTGTACCCAACTATAACACCTAAATATTACAATCAGAAATTGGCAGAAGCCCCATTCTGATTCCTTAACCCATGGAGTTGGAATCAGAGGAAGTAGAAGCTGCTGGAGCTCTTTAATCATGCTGAAATAATAAAGCAAAAACAATAGCATTCTTGGATAAATCAAGTATATTAGTACTGCCCTCAGAGACTTGAAAAATATAGGGGTGGTAATTTCTAGCACCTTATTTAATTCATCTGGATGAATCATAGAGAATGACAGTGGATTATTGGAAGCTTTATCAGATGGTAATTCCAAAGGTAGCTGCTGTTTCAGATGTGGGTTCTTGAGGGGAAAAAATCAATATTGACCTTTGCCACTGATGTACATCTAGTAATTTTGACAGATAATGCATTCTTCTTTCTATCAATGAGCAGAGAACATCAGAAGCAGTTTGAATTTACCTGATGGGGACTAAAGCACATCTTCCCTGTCTAACCAGAGGCTTAGGCTAGCTCTCTGGCTTTCCTTCATAAGTTAGTACAACAGGTACCATAACCTACCTTGTTACCTTACCACAAGGCATTGTGTTGCTCTGTTACCTTGATGACACCATGGAAGTCCCACAGTTTCAAAGGAAATACCACTTTTTTGATCCATAAGAAAGAATAAGAGTATCAGAAATATGTGAGTACATAAAAAAGATTTTTTCTTAATTTTTTAAAAAAGTACTGACTCAAGATACTAGCAATGGATGGTGGGGTGTATAATATATGGAGAAGCAAATACATGACAATGGCAGCAAAAATGACAGTAGGTATTGTAAGTTTCATACATTATATAAGAATTAGTATAAATGCAATAATAAATAAACAAAACAAAGATTCATTACCAAAAATCCAAAATAGGAGATAAATGGAATACTAAAACATACTCAAATACAAAAAGAACTAGGAAAAGGAACTAGAAAAAGAGAAACAAAAAAGATGGGAAAAATAGCAAAGAGTAAGATGAAAGCAATAATTGTCAGATATAGAAGGAAAAATTAATAACTCAAAATCATAGTTGGAGAACTTAATACCACATTCTCACTAATTTATAAGACATGCTGGGAAAAATGTCATTAAGAGTATAGAAGAGTTCAGGCAGCCTGGGTGGCTCAGCGGTTGACTGTCTGCCTTTGGCCCAGGGCGTGATCCTGGAGACCCGGGATCGAGTCCCGCATGGGGCTCCCTGCATGGAGCCTGCTTCTCCCTCTGCCTGTGTCTCTGCCTCTCTCTCTCTCTCTGTGTCTCTTGTGAATAAATAAATAAAATCTTTTTAAAAAGTGGCAAGATTTCATTCTCTTTGATGGCTGAGTAATGTTTCATCAAATATATATGCCACTTTTTTTTATCCATTCTTCTGTCAGTGGACATCTGGCTCCTTCCATTGGTTATTGTGGACACTGCTGCTATAAACATTGGGGTGTATGTGCCCATTTGAGTCGCTATTTCTGTATCTTTAGGATAAATACCTACTAGTACAATTGCTAAGTCGTAGGGTAGCTCTATTTTTAACTTTTTGAGGAAGCCCCATACTGTTTTCCAGAGTGGCTGCATCAGTTCTCACTCTTACCGGCAGTGTAAGATGGCTCACTTTTTTCCTCATCCACATAAATATCTATTGCTTCCTGAATTGTTAATTTTAGCTATCCTGACTGATATGAGGGGGTATCTCATTGTGGTTTTGATTTGTATTTCCCTGATGCCTAGCGATCTGGAGCATTTTTCATAGGCTTGTTGACCATGTGTATGTCTTCTTTGGTGAAATGTTTGTTCATGTCTTCTGCCCATTTCTTGACTGGATTTTTTGGTTTTTGGCTGTTGAGTTTGATAATCTTTGTAGATTTTGGATACTAGTCCTTATCTGCTTTGTCATTTGCAAATATCTTCTCCTGGTCTGTATGTTCCTTTTTAGGATTGTTTCCTCTGCTGTGCAAAAGCTTTTTTATCCTGATGAAGTCCCAATAGTTCATTTTTCCTTTTGTTTCCCTTGTCTCTGGAGATGTGTCTAGTAAGAAGTTGCTGTGGCTAAGGTCAAAGAGGTTTCTGCCTCTGATCTCCTCTAGGATTTTGATGGATTCCTGCTGTGGTTCTGTTTTTGAAGCCAGATATCACAGAGTATTAATTAATGCCTCTTCTAGCTCTGATAAATAAAACTGATTTTTAAAAAGAAACTAATAGTAATTTTTTTAAATGCATGTGGTCAAATCTATGTCTTAGGGACAAATGTTTGCCCACAATGAGAGACATTGGAACAAAAGCTGACCTACTATGTGCACAGACATGCACAGTATGTCTGGCAGTCCCAAGGTCAGAAAAGAAAAATACACACTTTGTAACTTTAGATAATAATAATAGTAATAATAATAATAATAATATAATCCTGTTTAGTTGTAGTACCCAAAATAAATAAACCTTGAGCTTTCCCTGAGAGTTACTGCAACCATAATGAAGACTGTATCGCTGATTTTATTATGCTATTGTTAGAGGATATGTCATTATTTTTGTATGCATGATAATGAGAAGAAAATATGGCTCTTTTTGTGCCATAAATTAATGTAAGCTTGCTAACCATGCTTTTTTATTTCTTCAAATGTCTCTTGTGTTTTTTATTTGGCAAATTGTACCTTTTCAAGTCTGTATAAACCAACTTCTTTCTTTTTCAACTTTATATTGTTTCTGAATCTTCCTTCCACAAAGGTGAAATAGTCAGGGGTCACTTGAGTATTTCAGTCAATTGAGTGTCCGATTCTTGATTTTGGCTCAGGTCATGATCTCAGGATTGTGGAATCAAGCCAAGTGTAGGACTCCATGCTCAGCATGGAGTCTGCTTGAGACTCTCCTCCCTCTGCCCCTGCGACTTGGGCTCTCTCTCTCTAATAAATAAATAAATAAATAAATAAATAAATAAATATCTTTTAAAAAATGAAATAGTCATATCACTATCAGTGTCTTAGATGCCTTCCAAATCCTAGAAAGAGAGGGACTTTGAAGGCAGTTGGGATTCATGTACAACAGAAACAATAGGTTAATGTAGATACATTCACAGAATAGCTGATATCTTTCAATGCCAAGAGTTAAATACATTAGTTTCGGTAAAAGATACTATTTCAAAAAGCAGAAAAGCAGTTTCACAATCATTATGACTGTATTTTAATCAGTAATTTTATGTTACATGCTGACCATAACTTAGCTATCATAATATATTCGATTAAATTACATCGTAGTTTGGCTTGATTCTTTGTCAGTAGAATTCATAATGAATCACATTCTCTCATTACTGTAGTTTTTGGGAACTATGTGGATTTTAGAGACGAATGCCAGCCTGAGCAGGGTGTGACAAAACCCATGAAATCTGCAATGAGTATAAACATTTAGGAGTCAAACAATACTTACAGTCTTCTTGGAAATAACCTGCTCTATAACAAACAAAATCAGAACATAGAGAGCTTGACAAAGCCCAAAAGTCATAAATCACAATCTTGTAATCAAAGGAGAAAAAATAATAAATAGAATCTTTTAAAAAATAGAAATGTGCCAATTAAAAAATAATAATGCTAATTGGTGGCTCAGAAAAACACATGGTTCTCCAATAATCTCATTTGTATCACATTATTTTAATTTTGAGAGAAAACACATTTAAAAATTTCCAACATTTTATAAAGTCTGTCAAGGTATAGAACAAAAGGGAAGAAGTGCCTCCAAAGAAAGTAACAGAAACCAAGAGTAGCTGGCTGGAAAGAGGAGTAAAAGACTTTCTAATTAGCCCTCTGTTGGATCTACAATCACCCTGTTTTACAGTTCAGACGGCAGGATCTAGCCTACACTAGTGTCAGGCTTTCTGTGTGATCTTCAGGTGTCATTGAATATAAATCTCAGCGAAAATCATGGTGATAGTCAAGAAATGAGCCCTTTCTTCAATTCTGAGCAACATACTGAAAAAACATCATAAGGGCTTGAAAAGAAGAGTTTTTTTTTTTTTTTCTCTCTCTCTCTCTCTCTCTGCTAGATGGAGAGTGTTTTTTTCGTTCTTTCTTCTTACCAAACTGACAATGATATAAAATTTTCTAACTTAAAAGATTTCACTTTCATTTTTAGCCAGCTTACTTGATCCGGGGGTTAAGAATAGCTTCCTCTAATGGTGTCAATCTGGAAAAAGAGAAAGACTTTCTCAGAGGAAGTAACTAGTCAGTTGCTGTCTGGGCAAAGTGTAATGTAAAGAGAGTGGGAACATCCAGAACCCTCCTCCTCTGTCTCCTGTTCCTTCCACCTCGTCCAGCTGCTTTTTCCTCAAACTATGGCTTGAGACTGAAAAAAAAAAAAAAAAAAAAAAATGGACCTGGCAGAGGCATGTGACAAAAGCTCCATGGAAAAGTACCTTTCCTACAACACTGACTCTGTAGCTCACGGCTAATTAATCCCACAATAGAATGTGAGTTGGCTAGTTGTATTTTGAATGTCCTCATGTGGCCTCTCTTGACGGGACTTGCCACCAAGGGTTTTCAGCTTTCACCCTATTTAATATTCATGTCTAAAGAAGCAAAGTGCCTTGGGATATTAAGAATTTTTAAAAAATTGGTCCTTTAGGTTTAGATCATAATGGAAAATTCAACAGCTATAGCTACTGGAGACAAAAGGTGAAAAATTCACATTCTGGAAGTAAACTATCAACTATATGCTGAATAGGAAAAGCCATAATTATGGGACAGCGAAGTGACAGTTTTTGCAATTGAGTGGTTTCGTAAATGGTACCTACGAGAAGTTAATGTCCCACCTGCTATGATTCCCAGAGAACAGAGTTCTGCACAGTGGGAACAATATTTCAGTGAAAGATTTAGTTTGGACAGAGGGAGTAGAATCAGATTTCAAAAATATAGTTTTAAAATGTATGATACTTTATTTAGTGGAGCACCAATCCTTATGTATAACTCATTGCCTGTTAGTCATTCAGGTCTTTGACATATACATTGTGACTCGAACCGTATTTAATCCATGGAAAGCAGATTCAAAGTTTGCTAAGAAATCTTCCTCCCTGAAATTCCACGTGGCTGCCAATACTGGTCTGGTCTCATGACATATGAATACGGCACGGGACGGATACAGCTGAAGACAGATTCCCGACAGGTACTCTGGGTAAATAATTCATGATGTGCCTCATGGCTGTTCTTCACCAGGCTGCACATTTTGGAAAAACTCCCAAGTGACACCGAGCGGCACCCTTGGTTAAGGAACACCATAACGAGAAGTTAGAATGACAAGGGAAACGCTGCTCTACTCTTCGATTGTAGGGAAAATAAATTTGGAAAACGTTTTTTCCCACTTCCCTATAGCATTTTCTTGCCTCCCCCCTCCCACCCCCCAATACTCTAATGTTTTTATCCTCCAAATTTCTTCCTCTTAGTAATACCCAGTTTCATTTCTAAATTTTACTGATGAGAGGAACAGGAAAGAGAAGGGTAAAAACAAGTAAGATTTAAGGCATATTGATAGCGAATGGTGTTTGTTGATGCTATTTTCCAAATTCCATGCTACCCATGTTCTACTACAGCACATTGCCTGGATTCATTGTTGCCTATAATTAAATAGGATTCTTTCCACCTTTTAAAATGAGTGCCAGCTTCCAGCAAAATCTACTTGGTGGAGGGACTCATCATCTCCGGATGAATCAATCCTGGGCATAGAGACAGCTGCTGCCTTTGCATTGTGAAGCCCAGAGTTATCTTTTCTTTACCTTGTTGTATTGGGAATTTTACAAAATTTCCCCTATATTCAGATAATTGGTAATAATGGATAAAATGACTCGTATTCCCTTGGATTTAGGAAATGCATTCCCAAGAATCCACCATTAAAATAAAAATTCCTCTGGGAAGCATAATATATAACTTCCATATTAGGTATTAAAGCTTTCAATTGGACTAGTTTTCCTCGTAATCTTGCTTCACTTTAGCAATTAGGAGGCAAAATATTCAATGAATACAAAAACCTGAACTTTAAATTTTTAATAATCAAGTGTGGATGAGAATGGTACAGAAACCAGAAGGGTTCCATGACTTTGCTTGCACAGGATTGAGGAAATACAAGAATCCTAGACAGCACGTCGGCCCTGGGCATCTGAAAGAAGTGGCCATGCGTACCAGGTATGGGAGGGAAAAATGGGCAGGTGAAAGGATACTAAATAAAAACACTGATGACTTCATATAATTTGGACAGACTAATATGGCTCCCAAGCTCAGGCCGGGTAGGTACCTGGGGCGAAGAACCTGAGACTTCGAAGAAGCATAGCATCCTTTTTCACATTTGAACTCTACAGCCAAGGAAACCGAATTTCAGAGATATTAAGTGAGACACAAGGTAATATCTTTCATACGTGGTAAATAGTTGTTTAGCTCCTTGCAGAGTACCCACAACCTACTGGTTCTTGCTAAATATATATTGATTGATGCTTCAGCTTCTAGTCATTTATACTTTCATTTGAATGAGTTCTTGTCAGTGTTTCCATTTTTACAGAGTCCTTCTTTGAGACATAGTATGCCTGAATATAATTTAAAACCATTTTTACTGCAGTTAAAAGGCTTCAGGTTTCGACAGATTTTGTACAGTAGAAGCTCTTATTTTGGAAAAGGGATAGATAATTCTATATATCAAATATAGCAGCCAGGCGATTTCTTTTCTCTGTGTTGGTATCAAACACGTGGGGAACCTGAAGTCACATCAGTGTGTGGACACACAGCACAATAATTGGCATCACTGAGATAAGATCCTCCAAAAAGGAACATGGAATTATTTCAAGGTACTATCGGTAGACATTTCGAAATGTTATCTTTTACTTGCTGGATTACGTTGTTCACATCAGGCAGCAGAAAGGAAGGGGTTTCTGCAATCCTCTGACCAAAGGGCATCCATCTTCCATGAAGAATCACGACCATTGATTTTTTTTGTTGTTGTTGTTATAAACATTGTAATTTTTATCCTACAAAAATTTACTAGGATATTAAGTGACTCAATCTCCATAGTAAACTCTATTCATTCAATTGATCGTGTGTTCTTGTTTGAACTATGGACCTAAAACTCAAGAGTTTTGTCCCCTGTTTATGCATTGAAAATGGGTAGCCTTTAAAGAACCAAAATAAGCAACTTTGAAAGATGGTCTCTATGATCAAACAAAAACTTGTTCACCTGATCAAGGTGTTTTTTTTTTCACATTGTCCTCTTTTATCCTCCCTTAAAAAAACTGACTTCTAAAACTCTAGAATGATCTTTCAAAAATCATTCTCATTTCATGAAAACTACCAATATGATGACTATTGAGATTACTTTTTTAGAAGTCTTTTTCCAAAAACTTCTTTTTCCATTAAACACACCAAGAACGAATATGAAAATGCTTTGAATCATGGTGCTGGTGCCTTTACCGGGACTCATGTCTTTCTTTTTAGATTGTGACCTATCATGTCTCTTTCATGCGTCGATCCTTCTTGGGAGACAGTTCTCCGGTGATCTCTCTGCAAGACCTGTGAGCAGACTCACTGATGGCCTTTGAACACCTTTTCAAGGATATTTGTATAACGAACAACCCTGGGAGAGGAGAAATTGTGTCAATCAGAGCAAATGGGCAGATTTGTTTACTGCCAGGTATAAGAAAGATAGTGCTGCTCTCTGGGAAAAGGTCAGTCATGTTTCCTTGCAGACTGTCATAAAAGGTTGTGATCCTCTAATCTCAGGTTCCCCAGCTGGAACACAAGCCCCGTGCACCTGCAGATCTGGGATGCCTCCACTTCACCCCTGTGAGATTCGGGGGGCAGAGAGGGAAGCTGCGACACAAGTGGACATGCTCGTGCTGTTTATTGTGCCTCAAGTAATAACATCTTTCCTCTGTGATTCGGGGATCCTGGGTTTCCGCCAGGATCTATATAGGAAGCTGTTCACTAGCAAAGAAAGTAACATCTCAGACCTGTCACAGTTCTTGACAGTGCTTGAATTTTTAAAAGTCAGTTCACACCTTCCTAAACTTGTACCTCTTACAGATAGACGTCCAATGATATTTTTTTTATTTTTTTATTTTTTATTATTTTAAAAAATATTTTATTTATTTATTCATGAGAGACACACACACACACACAGAGGCAGAGACACAGGCAGAGGGAGAAGCAGACTCCATGCCGGGAGCCCGATGAGGGACTCGATCCCAAGACTCCAGGATCATGCCCTGGGCCAAAGGCAGGCATTAAACCACTGAGCCACCCAGGGATCCCTGATATTTTTTTTAAATGAGTTATACAGATATTTGAAAATACAAACCTTGAGCATCCTCTCAGATTTCTGAACCGTGGCTTTCTTCCTCATGGCGAGCACCTTCCTTAGGCTGGGTTGCCCCTCCACACCACGGGCTGTGACATCTGTCTCTCTAAGCATCTGCTGAAAACCCGGATGATGAAGACTTCAAGTTAGGTTGATGTAGCTCTCCTTGCAATGGGGCAACGTTGGCCACATTTCTTCAAGTATTTGTTCTGCTCTGTTCTCTCTCCTCCTTCTAGTGTTCCAACGATGGCGAGGTTATACGATTGGTGTCGTACCACGGTTTTTGAAGATGTGTTCTCTTGTTTCTGTTTTCATTGGTTTTCTCTTTGTGTTTCTGTTTGGGTAATTTTTGTTGAAATTAAAGCTCACCATTTTTTTTTTTTTTTTTTTCTTTTCTTTTTCTTGTTTTTAAAGAGAGCACGCACAAGTGAGGGTGTGGGGTAGAGGCAGAGGGAAAGAGAGAATCTTAAGGAGGCTCCCTCCCCCACCCCCAGCATGGAGCCCCATGTGGGGCTTGATCTCACAACCCTGAGATCATGACCTGAGCCAAAATCAAGAGTCTGAGGCTTAAGTGACTGAGACACCCAGGTGCCCCTAAAGCTCAATGATTCCTTCCTCATCTGTGTTGAGTCTCTGTGTGCCCAGCCTCAGCTTTCTTCATTTCTCCTTCTGTTTGTTTGTTTGTTTGTTTGTTTATTTATTTATTTATTTATTTATTTATTTATTTATTTATTTCTGGCATTTACTTTTGACCCTTTCTTATGGCTTCTATCACCTTATTGATATTACCCAACCGGTCTTACTTGTTCTCTACCTTTTCCTGTAAAATTAGTTAAACAAGGCAGCTTTTCCAAACAAGGCAAACACAGCCAATCAAATAATCTCCATGCTTAGCTGCTGCCTTTTCTCTATAAAAATCCCTCCCTGAGCTCCTGGCTGCGGAGCACTCCCTAGCACTTCCGGTCTGGCACTGCCTGCTTGAAATGGATTATTGCTCAAACACACACTTAAACATTTTAATATGCCTCAGTTAATCTTTTAACATTCCTTCAGAACTTTTAACATAATAATGTTTAAATCCCTGCCTGATTATTCTAACATCCCTGTCATACCTGCGTATGGTTCTGATGACTGCCCCCATCACTTCAGGCTTTGTTTTTCTTGTCTTTTGGCCTATCTTGTAATTTATTGTATAGGGTGGTAGAAACTGAGGTGGATACGTGCTCAGTGTGAAGATTCATGTTCATCTGGCCAATAGTTGGGCTGTATTTTATGTTCGTTATAACTGTGAGCATTAGAGGCTGCAAATTCTTTCCATCACCTTGTCACCTTATTTTTGTCTCCCTGCTTGGTTTTGGTGCTTCCTTTTGTGCAGATTCTCAGAAAAAGCCTTCCTCTCACAGGTCTCCCGGTTATACTCCACTGTTATTGTTACCGAGGTCTTATTAGCTTGGTGGCAGGATGTGGGGAAAGGGGCATTTTCTAATCTTCTCCTAAGTCTCAATCTTTGGGCTGCACAAGGGGCCTGTGTCTCAGGGGTGTGCCTCCCCCCCAACCCCTCCCTCGGGGCCTGCGCCTACCTTCCAGTCTGCTTGGTCTATACCCTTAAAATCTTCTTTCCCTTGTAGACTGCCAAGCCATGCTTTACCTGCATGTTTGATTGTGCTCTAGTATCATTTCTCCCATCAAGCTCTCTTTGCTGTTATAAAACATTCTAGTGATTTTTCTTCCAAACTTGAAAATCCCTTAAAAGAGGAATGCTTCAGGGCTCTTATTGTTCAGGGTAGTTTCATGTGAAAAAGACCAAAGTTTCAACCTTTTAGCCTCAGAATCATAAAATACACATTTTAAAGAGGTGTCTGAGTATATCCTATACCTTTTTAAATGGAAGCAACTCTTTGCCGTTGACCAATTAATTATCAGTGTGATTTGATTTCATCTTCATTACCGCATTCATTTTTAGAAGCCTAGAAGAGAGCATCTGATCTGATATAACCCTGGATTTTCCACTGTTTTGAATTTCTCTTTTTCTTTTGTTTTATATTTTAATAAAGTGGGCATAGCATGTATTCTATCTGTTTTTATGAACTCATATATGTTCACTGTTGGAAATTTAATTTAGACATAATCACACCTTTTATAGGGTAAGTAAAGACTGATATAAGTACATTTATATAAACAGGATTATTGGTGCTATTAAAATTATATGGAGCCTTGGATCCCCTATTCCTGTAAGTTCAGAACAATTGCGCCAGAAGTTAAACTAATTTAGGGGAGGCAATGATTGTGTGTGTGGGGCGTGTATTCATTTATCTGTATAAACAAAACAAATGAAACCACCAGTTTATTAACTTATAAACTCAGTTATCAAAAACCAACTTCTCAGTCTGATCCAGCTTCCAGCTCCCAGGGTGATCTTGAGAAGTTTACATCAGGGAGGTAGGATTTGCCTCCTTCACTTTTATATGACGACAATCCTTGTATCATTGGTTTCCACCATGATAGATCACTGCATTCATATGGTTATTATAGAGTTTTTAAATTATTTTACTGACATTCTTTAGACTGGCCTGCCTGATTATTAGAATCCTGTAGATTTTGCTTTTGTGAAAATGTGATTACAGCTTTAAAATTCCAAAAATATCCCTCCTCCAAGCCATTGGTAGAATTAGTTCCCTAGGATGGTTGGCCCCATAATGTTTACTTTGTGGAAATGTGTGTGCGGGTTTTGGAAAGACAAATCTAGAGGATGATTTAGGGGTTCGCTACTGGGAATCTAGGAAAGTGCAATCCCTGAGTGAGGAGCACACCTAAAGTTTTTAAGGTCCCTGGACATTGGTAAGATTCACCAAATAAAAAATAAATCCAGACCCACTAAGGCAAGACTTTTTTTCAAAATATTTATTGCAAGAAGGGGGAAAGGGGCTATTGTAGCAGAGAGAATACTCTGTATACCCATGAGATCCTCAGGGATCTGGCAAAAAATTTTCTTTTATATTGATTTAAACAACTGGGTTGGGGGGAGTGGGGTGGTAGAGGGACATGGTCTGAGAGTGGATCAAAGAATGTGTGCCACATGGCCTGTCTGTTCTTGGGAGGGAGGAGCTGTATGCTGGCACAGGATGAGTGTGGGTCAAAATGCAGGGCCCTGTGAAGCTTAACCAAATGTTGATTAAACCAGCATTTTTTCCTGACCGGTCCATGGGAACAAGTAGCTCAGCTAATCACGTATGGGGTAAAAAGATGGAATTTGGAGGATTGGTGTCTGACCCCATTCAAGGTAAACAAGGGGTGGCGGTGGACATTGGTGAGTCCCGTCTAAGTCTCTGGAACACAAGAGGGAAGGGATTTCCCAACTTTTGCTATCTGTCAGGAGAATTGGGCTTGAGTCAATTTCAACATCTTCAGATCAGAAGTCATTTTCTTGAGCTAGATTTAAGACTTCTGGACTTTGCTGAACTGGTGCTTGTATCTCCTGGGCCCCCTGGGCCTTTAGAGACTGTAGTGTTGTGTATCACAGCCTTGGGTTGTGCGGGGCCTGAAGGGAATAGACCTGGGATCTCAACAAGGGTGAAAAGTGCCCCGTCTGCTTCGCCTGACAGCCATGTGGCAAATAGCATGGAACTCATTTAATACTTTTCTTCCTGGGGAAAGACTGCAGTGAATGTCAGGAACAGCTTTCCCTTACAGGCTGTCCTCTGACCCTTTGAGGGTTGAGATGTTTGGACACAGGGAGCTAAGGCTTTCTTCGACTTTGTTGCGAACTGAATATTCAGTTTGAATAGTTTTCTATTTTTTTAACTGACTTTTAAATCCTTCTATAATTCTAATTAAGCTCATCTTCATCTCCGGAGGTTGGCTAGCTCTAAGGCAAGAAATAAAGGAAGCTTGCTCGCCAGGCCAGGCTTCCTAAGCTCTCACATCTCTACTTGAATTGATTTGCATTATAATGCACATGGGCAGGAAGATAGGTAAATTGAATGTGTGATTAACTGAGCAAAGAATAAAGCCCATATAGAGTTAACATTATTGCTCGACTACTTGCAGGTCATTTCTGAAGGATGGAAACAGGCACTCTCTAAGAATGAATGTATGAAATATGATGATTATCTTATTGAATATAAAACATTTATTACATCATCCAGTTCCTTTTTATTTAACTTGAAATGTGTTAAACAATTTCTAAGATGAGAGCTAATCATGCCATGTGGAGGTAGCCCAGTGCTGGCAAAATGGGAAACCCACTGGATCTGGAAATGATCCTTTTAGTACTAACCAGGAGATTCGGTAAAACAACACAACCCTACCTGGGATACTAGGATTTTTATACAGTTCTGCAAAAACTGAATTAATGTGGGTTTTATCACATTTGGTAACAATATATACCCCATTCCTAATTGCCTTTTGGGAAGTATTCGTGCAGCCCAAAACATCTGTCTTAATAATAATGAACCAGAGATGATAAGAAGTAGCTTTGTGAAGATTTCTTTTAAAACATCACCCTTTTCATAGGCAAGTTTTTTTACCATGTGATAGTCATGTCACATGACCTAACAGCATCCAGAGTAAACATTCTTTTGACATTCATCATGAATTCTGATTCTCACATTCTTGACATTTTGTATAATGCTTTGATAATTTCAATTTCACCGTTAGACTTTCACAATGCAATTGCTCAGTTTGTATTAATCATAACAATTCATATATAAACACTTATTTCATTGTCTCTTTCTACATAAGGTTGTCCATGGACAGATTTTGCATAATCAAGTTAATAGTATTTGTGAATCTGCACGATACTTCTGGTTTATTCTCAGTCTTGGTTCTTTCCACTTTATTAAAACCAATCATAATAAGAAATGTTTATTTCTTAGGGAAAAAAATCCTATTTATAATTATTAGCATACCCGTTAGATTAAGCAGTACTTATAATTGAATCGTGTACAATAAAAATGTACTGGAAACAATGTTTCCATCTGTTTAGAAGAAAACATTATTTCCAAAGAATGGCTAGTATTTTTTTAAGAAGTAAATTAAAGTTTACCTTACGTCGTTTCTGAAAATCATCATTGTTGATATTATACGTATGCTAAGGACAACGGAAGTATACGAAATGACTGCAAAGAATGTTTTTTGCGTGTCAAAAAATTTCTAGACTTCTGGTAGACATGACTTTTTATGAAAAGGCATGAAAATGGTCAATTCTGACAGCTAATTTAACATCCAGCTATGACTTAAGGTGTATACAATTAATGTATGGAATTCAAAACAGGGTTGATAATATTTTATTTTTCCAAAAGTGATTTTTTAAAGATTATTTATTTATTTATTTATTTATTCATGAGAGACACAGAGGGAGAGGCAGAGACACAGGTAGAGGGAGAAGCAGGCTCCTCACGGGCAGCCTGATGGGGGACTCGATCCCAGGACCCTGGGATCATGCCCTGAGTCAAAGGCAGACACTCAACCACTGAGCCACCCAGACGTCCCTCAAAAGTGATTTTTAATTACTTGCTGGATGACTGAGAATATTAACTTTAACATGGAAGTGAAAACTTACATGACATATCATTTTCCTACTTTAATAATGTGGGATTTTTTTATTAGATTGAATTCCACTTTTTAAAACAAGCCTTCTTAGTTATTGAGGGTAGAAGTAAAATTTTAGCCACTTAAAATACAGCACACATAAATAGTTAAGGTAGTAGGATTCAATAATGCAATTCATAGACTCCATGACTTCCCCTGTTAACTCCAGAGATTCCATGGCCATTAATAAGAATATGAAATGGCACAAAATAAATTCAATCATGTGGTAATAATTCCAATAATTTGAAATTCTACAACAAATTTACCCAGTCTTCCTTTTCTCCTCCTCCTCTTCCTCCTCCTCCTCATCCTTCTTCTTCTTCTTCTTCTTCTTCTTCTTCTTCTTCTTCTTCTTCTTCTTCTTCTTGTCTTAGAAGCAAATTTAGAATCTCTGTGTCCTACTGCTTTGACTTTGGCAAACTAGTGAATGTATTCACCTTGTTAAAGAGAATTATCCCAAACTTTGGAAATAAAACAGAAAAATAATTGTGTTTCCTTAATGTCATGCTGGAGAATTATCCAATAAGATCGTCTGAGGCTGAGTGAGGAGCATCCTATTTTCTCAGGGAATGTAACTTTGTTTTATTTAGAATTCACACTCGACTAGAGTCAGGCATGTCATAATTCTGAAAAATTAGAAGTTGACTTTTAGGACACCAAGGTGTGATAATTTTCTTTTCTGTCCAGTGGAAAATTTAACTCTACAGGTTACATATTCATTGAGCCACAGGATTAGTCCATTTTGTAACTTCTTAATCTTATTTCACCGTTCTTATTTCAATGACTGTATATAAGCCCAGTTCCTCTCATCTTTTCTGAACTAGCTTTGCCGTCCTACTGCTTCCCTCATTGCTAAATTAAATAAAACACAGGCACTTGCTATTTATTGGTGAGGATTATGTTTCTTTTAATCTGAAAATTATGCTTTAATAACCTAAAGACTTTTAAAGAGAAAATAAAGAAATAAGTAGAAATATAGGCAGAGAAAGAAGCAAATAAATGAGAAGAGGATAAGGGGGAGACAGATTAGGCACTGATCTATGAGACTATCTATGCTGGATGGTGCATTCATGCCAGTTGTCGTGATAAAATATCATAAGCCCTTTACATCTTTTAATCAATAAACTGAAATTGTGCTGTCTGAGAATAACTGCCTGTTCTTTTTTAAAATGTATAACCCACAATCGGAGCATACAATTAAACATAAAGAGAGTAGCCTTGTGTTAAATCAAGTAATATTTGATATGAAACTTTTTGGAAAAGAGGCTTTTTATTCCTTATTCAGTCTAGCTATTACTACACTGGACAGGTTCTGTTGAATACTTTCCTGTCATAAATTTTCGTGACTTTTATCTAGGATGTTTGTACATCCATGTATACTTTGTTATTAAATCTGAGCTGTTGATTGCCCACATAAAGCCTTTATGGATGAGGAGGAAAGTTTTCAAACGATGTTTAAAATTGCATCGCTCATCAGATCAAAGGAAAAAAAGACACCAAATGTTGGAGTTTAAAGACAGGAATGCTTTGATATAAACCTCGAGAACTTTGGTTAAATTCTTTCTACGCCAATATTAAAGATACCATACCTCCCTGAAAATAATATTGGGGGGGGGGCGGAGGACAAACACACACACATAGATATATTTCCTCATTGAGGATTTCTTATATATATATATATATATATATATATATAAAAGGTCTGCATATAAAAGACAGTCCAGAGACATCTTTGAAGGTTCTCTTTCAAAGCAGCTCCACTTTCCCATGTGTCTGGGGATTTCTGTTATTAATTGAAGTTAATTTTCTAGGATATCAGTTTGCCGTGCACGTGGGAAAGATTGATAGCCTCTTCGATTCTCAAGAGTGTTGAAAATGACACTGTTCCATCACCGGGTGCCTTCACTTTTATCATCACAAATCAAATTATAAACATCGGGGCAACCTTGCTGGAATCTGGCTTCGGGAGATTTCCATAAGATTAATTAGGCGGCCAAAGCAAAGATGGTAAAATAGAGAGGGGGAGGGGGGCGGGAGGAGGGAGAGTGGAACCATTCATTCCTCACAGAATGGAAAGTCAATTCAACAATGGGTAATTAGCGTGGGCCACGGATTCTCAAAGGCACTGAGGACACTGGACTCTTTCTCGCACTCTGATGTTTAGTGCCGTATTGTGCACCCCTCATTTAATTAGTGCACTTTGATACCCACAGGAGTTTGAGGCTCCAGGGCATGCTAAACACAGACTGGCACCAGCAAGCTTCTGCCTCCTTCCACTCTAATTAGAGACACAATGAGCTGCAAAGACAATGTTTTACTCCAAGATTTCTTCTGCAGATACCTCTGGCAGGAAACAATCGTTTATTTTGTGTCTATATTGGTATTCAGATGAAATTGTTAGCATGCAAAAGATGAGCTAAGGGCACGTATCTATTAAAAATGCTTAGCAGGGTTCAAAAATGATGGAAGCAATTTGTGGGAGGGAAAATGTATTTTCCCTCTTGGAAACTATTTATTTTGCTGGGCTTCTAATTAGAAATAAACTTTAAGCCATAATGCACGATGCATTCTCCAGTAAATATCACTATTTTTCTTAAAATAGCCACCCGTTCCTGTACCTTAGATAAAGGGTTCTAAAATTATCCAAAAGCGGGAGGAAGAATAGAGAGGGGAAACCCCTCTCCTCCTCTGAATTCAACTGCATTGAAATAACTAGCCAGCACTGGGGAACATGACAGAGGTCATTTTTACAGGAAGATTGCTAATCTGTCTAGAGCTCTTTAAAGAAAGCCCTGAAACATTCGCAGTGCCAAGTTAAAAAAAAATTTATAATGTTAGTTTTGATGGACAGTTCCATGCTGATTGGAAGAATATAAATATCCCAAGGGAGACTGCATATTGAAAATTAATCTCAGCATCCACAAAATACTAGTATGTGTTGCTTTAACTATACCCCGTAAATCCTGTGCCCCTAAAATGTAATGTTTCTCTATGTATTGTTGTCTGTGTATTTCTGCGACTCACAATCGGCTTGCAAAATAAAATATCTCAAAGCATTGCCAACCAAATGAATCAGCACTCCTAAGTCCTTATATATTTGTATGTCCGCCCAGCTCCTTACCTGCCTACCAGTCTATACCCAACTTTTGAGAAAATGAGACCAAAAAGCCCAACAACAACAACAAAAATCCGTTCTGAGATTACAGCTCCACAAATCAGATCTGTCTTGACTAACTTTCTGTGTCTTTAGACACTCAAAATCTTTCCTCCCACACACCCTTTGCTATTCATTATGAAATAGGTCAGAAGAGAAGGATACGGTTTTCTGGTTTTCTAGGAAAGTGGCTTGTTCTGCTGCCCAGAGTTTCCCTGAAACCTTCCACGGACGTTATTTTTTCGAGCCACATGCTGAATTTACATCTATGGAAGGATC
Source organism: Canis lupus baileyi (assembly GCF_048164855.1). Taxonomy (NCBI): domain Eukaryota; kingdom Metazoa; phylum Chordata; class Mammalia; order Carnivora; family Canidae; genus Canis; species Canis lupus. The sequence continues at coordinate 6,127,581 of NC_132855.1, forward strand.
TGGGCAAGGATTGTTACATAGGTTTCATCTCCAATCCCAAGCCCAGTTGATTGTGAGGATCTCCTGGAAGGACAGTTTATTTAGAGAGATTGTTAATTCAGTGGGAAAGAACATCATGATTATTTCACCAGGTCTTTCATCGGTTTGACTCGAGGTGGGGTGAGAGGAAAACATTGGGAGTGATGAAACTGGCAACAAGGATTCGGTCAACTCTTCCTTGGACTGAAGTGCTGGATGTTTCGACCTAATTTACCCAATGTACCAGCTACCTGTCACTCTTTTAGAATTTAGAGAACCCATGCCCAAATCTAGGAACCTAGTGGAGTCTGTCCTGTTTACTTCTCTACTTCTCTGGATAAACTCAGTGTGGCATTTTAGATTCTATTTCTTAAAACTGTGATCTTCTTTGGGCATTTTGGGCAGAGTGTGATTTGCTTTTAATTCGCCATACACTGCTATTAATTTGCCTGTGAACAGTGAAAACGTCCCACATCTGACTTGAATCTCAAAGTCAGATGTCCAGGCTGACAAACTTTGATAATGATCTCGATGTGTTATTGATGAACTTTCTCATCTGGGAATGTCACCTTATGATTGAGCAGTTCGGAAAGTTCTGGGTTAGTCATTAATAAACCATTGTCCAGTTCTGTGTCCTTTTGTGTTCCTAGTTGATATTAAGAAAATTATTTATTTATTTATTTATTTATATTTTTAATGATTTTTTTTTAAAGTGCCTGTTCAAGTGTCTGTAAAAGACTATATCCATGAAAGGGATATTTAAAATACAAAATTTAGGCTAAATTAGAGAAAACTCCCCTTTGTCTGTTTTAGCCAAACAGATACTTCTAAGCACTTGGTGACTATGCCTATATTAAGCTCTTTATATTTTAGACCAGAAAGCTATGTATCTGTACCTATTGGGAGAGAGTTAGCAGTAACATGTACTATATAACTTCTAGTAATAATACTTTAGCACCACTTGAAAGCAAAATCTGTCTCCCAAAGGTAACCTATTCCCCATCTAAGTCACTGAAGTAACCGCTGAATAATTAGCTAGCAATACCTTACATATTAATGTTTCAAATCATTCATCACTTGAAATCCTGTATTCAGCCTCAGCGCCCTTTCCTAAAAAAAGATTCATGCTTCCAGCTAAGAAGGCAGGGGGTTCTTTTCAGCTATAACAGAAGACAGTGTGCTCAAGGAGAGACACTCAGTCCCATTATGAATAGTTTACAAATGGTTAATATGCCTTCATATTTTCTGCATGTCCTATTGAAAATCATCTCATCTATTATTAAGACATGCACTAGATTATAGGTGCTTATGGGCAATACTTAATTTATTTTTTTTAAAGCAACAAGACTAAGGAAAAATTCCTTGAATATGCAACATCCCTAGGAAAGTTGGCTTCATGGGTCACAAAGGTGGGTAATATTTCCAAATCACCTATTTGCAGAGTAGAATTACATTACATAGATTTGTACTTAGACATCCCCGAAGATAGATGAATGTTAAATGCCATGTAGCATTTGGTTAAATGTGACAGCGTGGAGCACCAAGCTATGACATTATTTCAGATTACAGGCTATGCCAAAAGCCATTTAACAGCGCTAGCAAAAAGAAGTGAAGGGACCCCAATGAAAGCTTTCTCTGCTCATCACACCTGCTTTTTTAAGTTTCCCTTATTTCCATTAACCTATTTTCTTCCCGTTCTTCTCTATCTTCCCTTTTTATTTAGAAATTCATTTCATTCCCTCCTGTATTCAATGATGCTCCTTGCTTCAGGGGCCCTTTATAGTAATTTATTCCGTATGCTTATTATCCTTTGTGTAAAAGAGTTTTCGCCTTCTTCTTTTTTTGCCTTGTTCCCAACTTTCTAATTTTCAGATCATATCTGCTCACTTCTCTGGTCTTGAAGCATAAAGACTTCACTTGGATCAATTTTATCAATCCACCTTATAATTTTTAAAACTTCAATTGGGTTACATGAAATCTTGTCTTTTCCACCGAGAATTTGCTTGTCTTCTCACATAACTTAATCGTTGCGATCTGGTATCATTCATATAATTGCTCCTCACTGTTCCCCCAAAGAGCAATTAAACCTTGCAAAGGTTTGGTGACCAGCACTGTTTAAATTATATAAGATGAGGTCTAGAAAAGTTCTATCAATAGCAATACTATTCATGTCTTCAATTGATAAAAGAACTGACTACCTCAGTTTAAATTTGCCATCCCTCAAAAAAAATTGTATTACATAATTCAAAAAACATTTATTAGCTATCATTTGACAATTAGAGGAGGTGTGTGTGTGTCTTTTAATAGTCCAGTTAAGCCAGGTAAAGACAAATCTTTTCTTGGCAAAGCACACCAATGCTCAATTTCCATTAGGTTCATTCCCACACAGTTTGGAGGACTGGGTTTTGTTTTGTTTTGTTTTTAAATCACATTAACCCACCTTGCAGGAGGCTTATTCAAGTTTTCCTTGCTTCAATGTAGTATGGTACATTTTATTTCATTTTCAGTATTTGTACATTTTAAGTAAATAGATATTTCTTTTTCCACAGAACTTCTCGCCTATACCTATGAGTCTCTTTATGTCCAAGTCATAAAAAAGTAGGATATTTATGCCCAAGGAAGCCAAGTAAACAAGAAATAATGCCCTCAAAAAGCCGTAACTTAGATAAGGGATTCCTAATTTTGTTTTTTATCATTTGCTACTCGTTCATTTAATTGAAAACCAGTTTTGATTTGTAATAAATATTGAAATGAAGCCTTATAGGTGTTAGATGACAGAAGCTTTAAAAACATCTTTGTTAACAGTAGGTTCTTTCTCAAAAAGAAGAATAATGCTTATTTTTAAAAAGCCTTGCTATGACCTTTACTTATATGAATTAGGTGACTTGGGAAAAACTAGTTCTCTGATAAATGCACTTACTTAAAAATTGTTCAAATGAAGTTAAATTATAAAATGATTATTTTTAAAGACAATGAAAAAAGCCTTTTAGAGGTTTTTCTACAAATTGCTTGTATGTACTACCCAGTTTTAGAGCTCTAAATGAATATGGATGGAGGGCAGTGTGCACACTGCCCAGATCCTCATATTATCTTAATGACTCAGGGCAGCAATTCTCAACCAACTCACTGGCCTCTACTTTCTGAAATATCACTTTGATGTACACTGGTACTCCATATAGAGACAAAGGCCCCCTAAATAAGAAATCTCTGCATAGACATTCTTTTGACTAATACCCACCACTGAAATGACTTTATTTTTTACTTGAGAACAAAATGATGGCTAGTTTTGGCAACGGGGTCAATGGTTATTTCTCTTAGAACAGTGGTTCTCAACTCATGCTGCACATTAATATCACTGGGGAGCTTTAAAACATGCCAATGCCCACATCTAACCCCAGGCCAATTAAATCAGTCTTCAGGGGTGGGCATTGGAAAGTAGTGTTTTTAAGCCTGAGTGATACTAACCGTGCAATCTGAGCCGAGAAGCATTTACTTAAACCAAGAGTTTCCAACTGGGTGAGGGCGGCTACCGTAATCACTAGAAGATATCTCTCAGAATGCACCGAATGTAAAGTGGGGACCAGGGTCAGGATTTCTGAACGGTCCTGTGGTTTATATTAGCATTCTTCTTTCTCCAAAGATTCTGAATGACAAATCAATGTATATTTTCATGAAACTCACCTTGGGCTTCTGATATGCTCTTCTATCACATTTGAGAATTGTTTATTTGGTTTATGTGTCCAAACGCATATGTATTAATTGGGTCAACACATCAAATTAATTGGTTCCAAGCGCTGTTGTTATATCCTGAACTTAACATTTCTGGAATGTGCCAGAGGACACCCAAAATTTTTATTCAGAAATGGGGAGATTTGCTGCACATATGTTTCTCAAGGTGCTTTCTTTGAACAAAGTCTTGCAGTAAGATAATACATCTTGCCCTCCTCCAAAATACATATTTGGGGGAGAAGTTCTTTGATCTAATAAGATTGGAAGATGTAGCTTCAAGCAGTGCTAAATCAATGTATTTAATGCATAATTTATCAAGCCTTGAATGTGCTGACATACACTGGGAATCTTCTAGAACAGTGCTCCTCAAACTTTTAACAGCATCCATTTGGTAGCATAGTAGAAAGAATACTAGCTAGGGATAATGCTGCTAATAATTAGTCAAAATAGGGGAGGAAGGGACATGAGAGAAATGAATATTGATTAACTACCATTAAATAATTTAATCTGGTTAATATGCCTATGAGGTAGGTGATAGTTCCCTATTTTACAGATGAGAAAACTGAGGTTGAAAGAGATTAAGTTGCTCAAAATCACACAGTTGTTAAATGAGAGCTAAGATTCTGAATCCAGAATTTTTATTTCCAAATTTGTTCTCTTTTCATTGTATCTTCTTTTATTCTTTCCCTTTTACTTTTTAAATAGGGTATACTTTCCCTACAGCAAAATGCATAAATCTGAAGGGTATAGCTTAGAAAACTTTAATGGATGTTTTTACTAAAGTATCCATCACTCAGAGCAAACTAGCATGTTTCTATTGTCCAGAAAATGTCTTCATTCTCCTTCCCAGACAATAATCCTCCTTCAAGAATAAGCTCTATCCTGATCTCTATCATCATTGATTAGTTTTTTGCCTATTTCTGTTCATGCAAATGGAAATATACTTTTAAAAAAATGGAAATATACTTTACTTATTCATGTCTGGCTTCTTTCATGTAATACAGAACACTTATTTTGATCCATCTATATTGTTGTGTGCATCTGCAATTTGTTTATTCATTCTCCTATTGGTAGATATTCAGATTGTTGCTAATCTTTTGCCTATGATGAATAGATCTTTTGTGAATATTCTTGTACAAATCATTTTTGGATACATAAGCACTAATTCCTTTGGGGAAAATACCTAACAATGGAATTACTATATCATGGAGTGGGCATATATTGAACTTTATTAAAACTTCTTGAGCAGTTTTCCAAAGTCATAGTATCATTTTACAAAGTCTTTGTACCTTCAGCAATGAATGGCAGCTCCAGCTAGTCTATATTTTTACTGTAACTGCACTCCACCCCACTCTTTTAAGGCCTAATTTGCTTCAAGTTTATGCACTCCTTGTTTGCAGACCTAAATCCCATTGTTTTTGTGGACGTCCCTTAAGATTTTGCAGACCACTGTCCTTGAGGAACAAAGGACCAGACTCTCCTGGAAGGTAAGCCCACACTCGATAACAGCCACCATTGACCATGCTATCCTTTACTAAGAGATGCCTGGGAGCTCTGATTATTGGCAGAGCAGAGGAATCTGGAAGCCTTGCAAGGACAAATTAACTGCTGAGCACCAGCTTCTGCATTCAGCCCCCTCAGCATTTCCTGCACCTTCCTCTCAAAATCTCCCACTTCACTTGGATGGGGAGATGGTCTTTGAGACTTTAGTCTGCCATCTTCCCAGTGATACCAGCCTCCTGTGGAAAGTAACCACCTTTCCCATCAATGCTCATCTCTCGAGTATTGGCCTTTGAATAGCGAGCAGCCAAACCTGAACTTGGAATTGGTCCTCAGTCTGGTAATATTACTTCCTTTTGTTTCTTGATTTTTAAAATCCATTTCATCCTAGCTATGCAAAATCAAGAAAAGGTTAAGTGTAATCTTTCTAAGAGACTATCTTGGAATAGTATGCAAAATTATTGGGAAAAATTCCCCTAACCACTGGATGGGTGCCCACCCTACCCAATTTTATTAGGGTGACTCATCAAACCAAAGAAATGAACACATGGTGAAATGGTCATCACAGAACCCACATTAAGGGCTGAATGCAGCTATTGATGAGGAAAAGATAAAAAGGAATATGGGACAGACAAGATGCCTTAGAAGGAAAAGAAGGAAGGATAAGCATGGGGGAATAGGAGGCATCAAAGACGAATGAATACAAATGTGGATAGAACAAGGAAGGCCTGTTGCAAGGTGACTGGGCTCCACAAGAGCTGAAAGCCCACAACGCCTTGGTTGGCAGGACGTATCCTGAGCAAAGGATGGGGAGCCAGGAAGCAGCAGGAATTGCCTACTCTGAGTGGATCCTGTTTATAAATCAAGCATAGAATCATAGTTTTGCACAAGTATTTCCCAAATGAATCACATTTCCCCGCTTGCTTTCTAATAGACTAATGTGATTTTTAGCTCCCACTTATGTTTACCAAACACTCCCATTCATCAGCCTCTCTTTTGGCTCAGGGGCCTAATTTACTTGGTTCTTTCCTCCCAAGTGTGCTGAATTCCTCAAACACAGGCTCATTTTGGTTTCACCCTCTGCGACGTTACCTCCATGCTGTGGCCTCTCTTTATATAACATGATTCTGTTTCTAGGCCAAATATTCAACAACTTCCCTCAGTTCATTTCAAGAGCTCAGCAGTGTCACCTAAATCTGGAGCTCTAAATCAGTCTCCCCAGGCTAAAATTAATCACAAATCTCCCCCCAAAAAAACGTTTTTTGAAGACATACACAGCATGAGCTTGAAAGAGACTCTTTGAACAACTGAAAAATAAATAATACTCAGTAGCAGTTATTGACTTCCTATTCTTACCTATTGGCTCAATTTGCTCATGGATGTTATTTTATGCTTCTGGAGAGTTTGCCATATGTGGTGATATGGAATTTAGACACAGCTCTTAGCATCAGCTTTGCCACTTGCCCGAGGAATTTCTTACAAGCCATCGATAAGACTGGAACATATCATGAAGCGACTATGTTAAACTTTTCTCCAGCCATCACCACATTAGACATCATCATTCGTGCAAAGGTACGGAGGAAAAAAACTAGACCTTGCCAGCTGAGTAACCTCCATGGCGTAGTCACCATCTGGGGATGCATGACCAAGAAATACATATGATCTACAAATAGCCGCATAATTTATTTAATTTGTTCATCTCTCTTATGTTTCATACATTGCTGACTAGCAAATTTCAGATCAATATATTAAACACGTTTATAGCATTATAAACCAATGGCCCAGATTATATCTGATTGTTTAGTTCTAGGTTGCTATCCATATGAGGTAATTAAAATTTTCTCAAAGGATAGATCTTTTAAAAATATGTTTAACCCAGAAGCTTATCTTGCTCAAAGTCGCTAAATTGTTGCCTTGTTTATTTTCATCAAAGGTTGTACAGAGTTTCTATCTTCTCAGACTCAGAGTTTAAAGTTTAAACTTCTTTGTTTAAAGTTGACTTTAATTGTTTAAAGTTAACCCCATAAGAATACAATGCCTCTGATAGGTTGACAGGCTCCATAGAGATTAAAATAAGAAATTTACCAGGTTTCCTTCCAACACCCCCAAATATCAACCGAGGGTAAATAAAACAAAAAGCAATCTAGGAAAGCTCTACGTGGAGTAGAATTCTGTAACAAAGGATATGAACAAACTTTTGAAAAAGTCGCCTATTTTTTTTCAAGTTTTAAAAAGATACCTGACCATTCTTAAAGGAAAAATTAAAATGTTAAAACTGTAAAGGAGACAGCAGTATCTGCCCTTTCCATATGGACTAATTCCCACAGCCTCATAAAATACACAATGGTGTCACAACTCCACATACTATTTTTTTGAGTTTTGTATTTAAAAACTCACTTTTATAAGAACTAAGAAAAGATCGATTATCACCTATTGTATAATACTTTTAAAATCTTTCAATACATCTTTACTTTTTCCCTTTTACATTGTGTGTCCACTTGTTATAATTTATGACTGCCAACTAATATGTGATGCAGGAAATGCACGTATTGTCAAAATCGCTGACTTTTTAACTTTGTTCTCTCCAATTTTCTATTTGATATGAGTGAATCAAAGACCTTTCATTCACCCTATTGTTTTTACTCTAAAAGCCACTCAGCTTGTAATGAAAAGGAATAATAAGTACTAGTTGTAAAATAATCTGTCAATCAATCCGGCAATTATACTTTGGGCAGACCACTCATGGAGCTTTAGAAAAGATTTTTTAAAAACACAAATAAAGGAAAATCGCAATTAAATTATATACAGATTGGAAAATTCCATTTTATATTGATTTTATAACTAAAATTTGGAGAGAGGCCTGGTGACTGTATTAAGCCAATGTTGAAATGGGTGCATTGAAAGAGAAAAGTAGAACCCTGACTAGTGGTCATGGAGAAGAATTTCCCTGAGCTCTCCATTCAAGTACCTGGGAGAAGAGTATCCCCTTTTTCTTATTTGAATTTTGTAAATCTCTTGGTTAGTTTTGGTGTTTTTGCTATATTAATGATGAAGAAGATGAGATGAGAAAATCAAATCCCCAGGAATAAAATAGAAAATAACATGATAGCTTTTTTCTTTCATGAAACTAATTGCAAAATAACAATGACTTCACTGAAGAGTTGAGGCCATCTGACATAACTATAAACTATTTCTAAATTGTATCCTGCTTCTCCCCCATTTTTAGATAAAACTCTGTGGATATGACTAAAGATCTAGGCTTTCAATAATTTTTTTTTTTGGGTGGGGAGGCTACTCTACCTTCCTTCAGCATGACCTCTAAAATTGTGTGCATCAAATACTATCCTCAAACATTGCATTTTTATCTAACTACCAGAAATATTTGCCCAAATAATTTGTGTTTGCAAATTTAGAAGCAGGGTTAAGACCATTTGCAAAAATTGGCTCTGGAAATGTCAAGTACATACAGCCTTTATATAGCATCATAAATATTAAAGGGTAGAAAACCTAGATCATTAATTTCCAGTGAAGTAGTACATCATATCTGTTTAACACTCAAAATGGCAAGAGGCTTCAAATTTGGGGGGCAGGGGATACTTGGAACTTCAATTTTAAAATCCCTCACTTTAAGTACAATCTATAACATACTGTCATTCCTGGATTCAAAGATAAACTGAGAAACTACTTTTCTTTTTAAGAATGGACATCTCGTGTTCTGTTGACCTGTTGGGATGTTTAATTGGACACATCTTGAGAGGAAGCCTGATCTTCAGAGCTCCCTTGAATTGGCCTGTGAGGGATGAGTACAATAAACATCTATCCCTATGGTACAATTCTGGTTGTAGCAAATAAAAATGGCCATTGCTTCCTATTATTTGTTTAAAAAATATGCAGTGAGAGGTAAAACATGGGCAGTCTGAGGTGTTGGAAACAAAGAACACTAGGTTTTATATAAACTGTGTTTAGAACATAATGTCGCAAAGTTCACAGTGGCCAACCCATAAGATTCTAGATGAGACTAGATTCTAGATTCTAGATGAAAAAAGAGATGTTTTGTCAAACAATTTCAGAAAGAAAATTTCCTTAAGGCCACTTTTTGGTTACTCAAAGGTAAAAAAAAAAAAAAGCAGCAGGGATAATATTCCTGATAGCATGCCTTATAGTTAACAAAATGGTTTCTCATAGGCTATCATATTTGATTTTTTATAACCTTATGAATGGTTTGTATTATTGTTCTCGCACATTGAGAACACTGGAAGCCAGAGAAGTAAAGTATTTCACAAAATGTTATACTATTATTGATAAGTTGCATGTTTCAGACATTTGACATTTAATTCCAAAGCCTAGGACAGTTTAGTAAGTATCTAAAAACTGCCATTTTCATTTATTTTAATTATGAAAGCTATCCTCAAGTGCATCTTAAATTATTGGAAATCTCACAAGGCTTGTGTACAATGTGAATTTATATTTTTAGACTTTAATGTTTCTGACCAAATAGATAGCTTTTTTGGATTTTGACTTTACTTTCCTAATAGCATTTACTTGCACGATATTTCACATATCTCTGTGACAACTAGGAGGGAAAGTTTACACTCTGTGGACTTAAATTTCTTTGAGAGCATCAGTTATTATCTTTGAGTGCTTAACAGTAGAATGGGGACATTATTCTTCAACCTGAGAATTTAAAAATTGTTTGTGCTATTATTTGGGCAACATTGTGACCTGGGCATAACAAACCCCCTTTCTGATGCACTTGGCTGTAAAACATTCCTGAAGACAATTTAAGACTAAGAAATAGAGCAAGGATTAATCGCCTCTAGTATAGTGGAGAGTGTGACTCCTCATTTACTTCTTTCTGGGACTTTCAGAGTCTACCTCTCTGATTTACCGATCTAAATCCCTGATTCTGATCTCTGTCCTGACCGTGGGCTTGGATGCAATGTCCTAACACATCTTAAATTAAAACAATAAATAAATAAAAATGTTTAGGAATCTGGGGAGGGAATGAGTTCATCCTGCACCTCTGTATTGGTTTCCTAGAGCCATGGTAACAAAGTCCCACAGCCTAGGTAGCTTAGATGACAGATTTTTTTTTTTTTTTTTTTTTTTTTCCCCTCACAATTCTAGAGGCTGGAAATCTGAACCAACCGTCAGTTGTCCTGAGGGTTGGTTTCTTCTGTGGCTTCTCTCCTTGCCTTGCAGATTCACACCCCCCTGTACCTTCACATGGTTGTCCCTTGGTGTATGTTAGTCTCCTAATTTCTTCTCATAAAAATACCAGTCATATCTGGTAGGTCCCATACTAATGGCCTCATTTTAACTTACCTCATTTTAACTTGAGGACTCTTCTCTCCAAATACAATCACATTCTGAGCTACTAGGGGGTTAGGACTTCAGCATATGGATTTTGAAAGTACACAACTAGCCCATGACAACCTCTTGCTTAGTTCTTTACTAACTGTTCCCTTGAAAGAAAAGTAGCTTGTCTGGCTGTTCAGTACCAGGACACGGAGGAAGCCAGCTTGCCAGGTAGCATCACAGGGCAGTAGGAGGCCATAGCATGCAGGTGTGGTTCTCCAGCATCTTCTTGACTTCCTCCCCTGCGTTCACACTAACAAAGCAGCACATGACCCAAGGCTTGCCTCTAAAGGGTTTCGTTTTCTGATTCCTTCATTTGCTTGGAGAAAGAAAGGAAAGTATCATTTTACTGTTACAGATGGCCAAACAAAAATCACAAAAATCTAAGCTTTTGTTCTAAACACATCTAAATTAATCAAAAAAAAAAAAAAAAAAAAAAAGCACCTCTTGGCCCCATGTACTTTTCTAGCTTCTGCAATAACTCTCCCATTCCAGATATAGTTCTAAAGTTTCTGCTTTCTTACCTCTCTCTCCATTCTTCCTCCTACTGCAACGTGGTTCACTCCTCAGTCAGCTCAGGGATGTTACTCTCTTGAAGACCACCACCGAGGTCCCCAACACCACACCCAACTGACCATCTTCTTTCCTCATCTTCCTCATCCAGACTTCACACTGTAATCTCTTCCTTCTCCACTCCATGCTTATATCCAGTTAGTGAATTTTACAGTTTTGAGATATTATTTTAAATTCCTGGTGGATTTTTAAAAATTATTATTATGTGTTGACATGGTATATCCTCTTTTTCCATAAATTCTGTTCCATCTGATATTAAAATTATCAAACCATTTTATTTGGTGAGTGTTTGGCTAGCATATGTTTTCCCAAGACTTTAATATAAACTGTTCTCTATGCTTTTGTCATTCCTTTGAAGTTAATCTGTCTTTTCTCCTTAGGTCATTTTTCTTTGTGTCACTAGTTTCTGCCATTTCATTAGTATGAATTATAATTTGTAGGGTTTTTTTTTTTTTTTTCCCAATTCGCTCTCCTTGGAATTTGCTGGGCTACTTGTATTTCTAAGTTGATATATATGTGGTACTTATATATTTTATTTCAATATATGCCAATTATATAATATTTATAAATGTAAATAAACACATACTTATTTCTCTCTTCATTCTTTGTGTCTCTTAACTATTCCTTACATTTTTGACATCTGTCTGTGCCATATTCTGGGTAATTTCTTCATATGTGTCTTCAATTCAGTAACTTTGTATGTATCTATCTATGCCTAAACTGCTGTTAATCATGCCCATTAATTTTTGCACTTGAATAATTACGTGTTTTCCTCTTTAGAAGTTCTATTTGTTTTTTTTTTTTTGTCACATAATTTTCTTGTCCTTGAGCTTTATTTGTATTTCTAATGCCTTTTATACATTTAAGCATATTAAACATGCATATACTCCGTTTCCCATTCACTTCTATAGCTGAAGATACAGAATTTAATTTATTTGCTTCTTTGTTTCTGCTCTCTCTTGCCCATTGTATCTTATTTCTTTGTTTTGTAGATTTTGACTGTGACTTTATTTTCCTTGAAACTATCTGTGATAGATCAGTGAGAATGGAGATTGAGATGATTTCTCCACAAAGACTGGAATTTTTTTTTGCTACTCATCGGGGGCACCATCAGTCCAGGACCACTGTTTAATTCTGGAATACATTTAGTTGTTTGTTTATTGGAGGCGCTCCATCTATTTATCCTCATGTCCTGCAATATTCTTTCCTCTCCTTTTTCTAAAAAAAAAAAAAAAAATTTTTTTTTTTTCTCTTTTCCTCCGGATGGTATATACTGAGTTAGTCCCTCAGAAATCTTTTGTTTCACCTTCTTTCCCCCACCACTGTGTTTTGTCTGAAATTTATTCTAGGTATAGACCTTTGCATTTTAATAGCTTTTTTTTTTGTCTAGAATTTAGAATTTGTTAATTTCATATCTTCATGCCAACTATTTTTGTATGGATGTTAATAAGGATTTTTTGGCATCCTAAACTTATTTTTTAAAACATGTTTTTCATACTGTCCTACTATTTAATCTCATTTGAGATTGACTTCTGGTTGTATACTTTAGGCAGTCTTTTAAATGCTTTTTTTACCATTTCTCTCTCTCTTTCTTCTTGTCTTCCCCTTCTTCCACTCCTTTTCTCCTCCTTCCTCTTTCCACTCCATCCTTCTTCTTCTTTCCGCGCCCCCGCCCCCCCACTGCCCTTGCTTTCACTCTTACTCTTTCTCTCCTCATTATCCCTGTCTAGTGGCTTTTCATTTACGGCAGTTCAAATCTATAACTAAATCCTGAAATGTCTTCTGCACTAAGGCACTGCTGGAGTTCTTGCATACTAGTCCCCAAACAAATTCTTTCCTTGTGATGCTGTTTGTATTTTCACCTGGTTCTCTAGGCTTGAAATTTTCCCTGTATCATCAGCATCTTGGAATCAACAATATCCTCTGATTTCAAGGAATCCTCTTACCAAATGTGAAGCATTTTAATCCCAAGTCTCTAAATAAGCTAAATCCCAACTACATCTGCTTTTTTTTTCTATATCTTACCTTCAGCAGGCTAATTGTTTCTGCCTTCTCTTTACTTTGTTTGTATGGTCTATGGTGAAGATCATCTTATTTTTGTGCCAGTTTGGGTCTTTATTCTTTCTTTCTTTTCTTTTTCTTTCTTTCTTTCTTTCTTTCTTTCTTTCTTTCTTTCTTTCTTTCTTTCTTTCTTTCTTTCTTCTTTCTTTTTCTTTCTTTCTTTCTTTCTCTCTCTTTCTTTCTTTCTTTCTTTCTTTCTTTCTTTCTTTCTTTCTTTCTTTCTTTCTTTCTTCCTAACCTTTTGTGTCATCAGTATGTGACTGGAACCATGGAGTTGCTCAAAAGTATGAACTTACAGAGTCATCTTGGCTCATCTTGGCTGAAGTCCAAATTGCTTCCTATATTGCTACTTCTTATTTTTCTAAAACACAAATTTGAGCATTTATTCTCTTTTCCATGAAAATTTATTGACCTCTGAAAGTATTAACCTAGTAGGATAGTGAAGTCTCTGGTTCAGAAATTTAAAATGAAAGGGGTTTTTTATTATTATTATTCAAAAAGTGTTACTTGAATCCTTGGTGACAACAAATTTCCATAGTGAAATCTCAAAATTTTAGCTCTTTAGATGAGCTATTCTTACCTTGTTTTAAAAGGCTCATGTCCAATTTAGCCAGCAGTAATCTATTTAACATATTCCCATGAGAATTAGCTTGAAAAATTATATTTTCCTGACCAGATTTTCATATGGTAAGAGAGTGTAGGTAGTAATTTATGGATCAAACATAAAAATAATATCTAACATCAAATAAATTTGGGGAATGAAGAAAGTTGATACCTGCATTATTTATAAATTTATCAATTTTAACTGTGTTTCACTATAATCTTTTCAGATAAATATACCAGCTGTTTTTTACAAGATATCTTAATGCATTTGAAGAGGTTTAATTATATTAGTTTCCTATGGCTGCTGTAACAATTGATCACAATTTGGTGGCTTAAAGGATACAGATTTATTGTCCTAGAGTTAGCCCAGTAGCACTGGGCTAAGATCAAGATCTTGATAAGGCTGCATTCCTTCTGGAGGCTACGCAGGAGATCCATTCTCTTCTCTTTCTAGATTCCAGAGCCTAATAGCATTCTTTGGCTCCTGGCCCCTTTCTCCATCTTCAAAAGCCAGCAGCCTAGTGTCTTCAAGTATTCCTCTGATTCTCTGATTCTGGCTCCTTTTCTGATTTTGTCTTCTGTGTTTTCAAGACCTCTGTTTTTATAATAGCTTTCTTGCAGACTCTCCAGGATGATCGCTCTCTTTAAAGGTCATTTGATTAACAACCTTCATGCCCTTTGTAATCTCAATTCATCTTTGTTGTGTAACCTAATATAGTCACAGATTCCGTAGATTAGGATGTAAGTATCTTTGGGGGACAATTATTTTGCCTACCATAGGAATATTTAAGAATCCTTTGTGCAAACCCTCTTACAGGAAAAGTTTTATATTTTGGGCAGTTTTTAATATAAAAAAACTTTTTTCCTTATCTTTTAAAATCTTATTTGAATATTTTATGTCATTAAGAAGTGCTTCTGATCCTAAAGATCCTGATACTTGTAATTTGGAAATGAGAGGTGTTACTCATGACATTTGTGGGTTAGACACTCTGTTCAATTCAGTTTCGTTTGGTATGTTCTATCTGGTAAGGTTGGAATTTATTATATCATAAAATAGACCTACATAATGTCAGAATATCAATTTTCAAAATATTTTCTCTCATGCATGAATGCAATTAATATGAATATTTTGACACTTTTCTTAATGCTAATTTTAAATGAAACAAAAGTTAATATTTCATTATTTCCTATTTTTCTCACTGCAGTTTTTTTTAATTTAAAAGGGATTTGTTTTTACAAGACCAGTGCTCTAACCCCTGAGCTATAATAGAATCTCCTGAGATTTGTTTTTAATATTAAGCAATGATCCCAATCATTTTTAAAACTCCATCTTCCGAAGCTTTAAGACCTGTATTCCGTGTAAAGATTTTATATTTAAACAGAATTATTTTTTAGACATATTTCTTTTTCTATTGCAATGGACAATTTTTGCTTAAAGCTAATGAGTCACTGGAATAACCAATCAGACATGATCTTGAGAATATCTATCATTAATCAGACAATGAGAATTTCAGACATTTTTTATTTTCTTCAAACTAAATGTCTTATTTTCATGGAAAAATAATAAAATAAAGCAACGGCACTAACAAACTGTGCCAGTACCTTATCATAAAACACACTTCACACACACAAAATAATTTAAAAATTTTAAAGTATCTACAACCACAAAATAAGAAATGTATAATCTGATTGGCTGTCCTTTTGAAAACAACCTAAAATACTGGATAAAAAATATTGTGAAGGGTGCCTGGGTGGCTCAGTCAGTTAAGCATTTGATTCTTGATTTTGGATCAGGTCATGATCTCAGGGTTGTGAGATTGAGCCCTGGATCTGCTCCATGCTGAGTGGGAAGCTTGCCTAAGATTTTCATTCTCCCTCTCCCTCTCCCTCTGCCACCTCCTTTCTAAAAACAAAATATATATGTATGTACATATTATTTTAAAGAATTATGTTGGATGTTTTAAGAGCTGGTAGGGGAGAAAGGTAATATCAGGTCAAAAATTGAAGGAAGGTAGAAAACCAGAAAATTAAGCATAACATGAAAATTGGCTCTGTGTGTGCTGAAAAAGATAATTTAATCTTTCCAATATGTTATGAAAGTTAAAAAATCTAAATAAATCATCGATCAAAGGCAGTATCATATTGGAATTTAGAAAATATATAGAATAAAACCACTTATCAAAGCTTACAGAATGCAGGTAAGCAGTATTCAGAGGGATATTCATAGCTTTACCATGCATAAATTAGAAAAAAAAAGAGTTGATAATTAATGAACAAATTATCCACTTATGTTAGAGAAGGAAGAGCAAAATAAACCTAATGGAAGGAAAACTTCAAGGAAGGAAAAAAATAAAGAGAAGGGAAAACTTAATGAAACTAAACAAACATAGAAAGGGTCCCCCAGGGGATCCCTGGGTGGCGCAGCAGTTTGGTGCCTGCCTTTGACCCAGGGCGCCATCCTGGAGACCCGGGATCGAATCCCACGTCGGGCTCCCGGTGCATGGAGCTTGCTTCTCCCTCTGCCTGTGTCTCTGCCTCTCTCTCTCTCTTGTGTGTGTGACTATCATAAATAAAAAAATAAAAATAAATAAAATAAAAGCTTTAAAAAAAAACTAATGTTTAAAAACAAAAGGGTCCACCAAGCCATATATTGCCCCCCCACCCCCACCCCCGCCAAACTCCTCCCCAAAAAAACAAAAACACAAACTGATAAAATTCACAAACCTCAGGAAATTCTCTACACTAAAAGAAAGAAGCAAAAACAGCTTTAGTGAGGTAAAAAGGGACATATAAACAAAAGATAGGGTGACAAAAAGATAATAGAAAATAGTAAAAGCATCTTAATGACAAAAACTTGAAAACTTAAAGGACAAACTTCTCTACAAATTTAACTCACCAAAGCAAATGGTGAAAGTGTATATGAGAATAGCTAGAAATGGGTATGTGAAAAGTCTGATAGCCTTTAGCAGGATTAAATCTGTAGTTAAAAATCACTCCACAAAGAAAGCAGCCCAAGCAATTTTACTAATTTCTTCCAAATATGCAATGAATTGATTTGGTAATTTATACCAACTCTTCCAAGAGTTAAAAAAAAAGTCTATTTCCTAATTCATTTTATAAGGCTGATTTAAACTTGACAGCAAAGTTCAATGAAGATGAGAAAGAAAACTATAAGCCGATCTTACACATAAACAGGAACGCAAGACTCCTAAAGACAATATCAGGGATTAAACTCAAGTGTAACCAAACAGCAGGAGGGAGGCCGGGAGGGCAAAAAGGCAGAGAAAAGAAGAGACAGGGATAGCGAAAGGCAGCCTTGAGTTCGTCCAAGCGACGGATAGTTGCTTCAACGTCTTAAAGAATCAATTTTTACAACGTATCACATTCAAGGTTAACAGGAGGGAAGCGGACGGCGGAGGCGGCGCCCGGGCGCGGGGAGGCCCCCCAGGCTGTCCCCTGTACCCCGGGCTGCGGCGGCGCCTTCACCGCCTGCTTCGGAGGCCGCGGCTCAGGCTCGGGCGGGGTCTAGCATCTCTGCCCGGTCCTCCCAGAACTGAGGTTCGTTCCTTGGATCTTTTTCCCTTTTCCTTTCCTTTTCCTACTCCTGCTGACCCTTTTCCTCTTTCCTTTTCCTAGTCATCTTGACCCTTTTCCTCTTCTTTCCTTTTCCTTTTCCTTTTTCTTTCCTTTTCCTACTGATGTTGACCCTTTTCCTTTTCTTCTCCTTTCCTTTTCCTACTCCTGTTGACCCTTTCCCTCTCCTTTCCTTTTCCTTTTTCTTTTCCTTTTCCTACTGATGTTGACCCTTTTCCTCTCCTTTCCTTTTTCTTTTCCTTTTCCTTTCCTCTCATGTTGACCCTTTTCCTCTCCTTTCCTTTTCCTTTCCTTTTTCTATTGATGTTGACCCTTTTCCTTTTCCTCTCCTTTCCTTTTCCTTCTTTTCCTTTTCCTTTTCTTTCTTTCTTTCTTTCTTTTCTTTCTTTCTTTCTTTCTTTCTTTCTTTCTTTCTTTCTTTCTTTCTTCTTTCTTCTTTCTAGTACGTGCTATCTAGTACTATAGGTGCAATATCCTCTTGACAATTGCTTAAGAATATGTAATCTTGGGGACCCCAGTGGGTGGCTCAGAGGTTGAGCTTCTGCCTTCAGCCCAGGGCATGACCTTGAGGTCCCAGGATCGAGTCCCGTGTTGGGCTCCCTGCATGGAGCCTGCTTCTCCTTCTGCCTGTGTCTCTGCCTCTCTCTCTGTCTGTCTATAATGAATACATAAATAAAATCTTAAAAAAAGAATATGTATTTAATATTTAATTTAAAATTAAATAATAAATTTATTGTATTTAATATTTAATTTAAAATTAAATAATAAATTTATTTAATTTAATATTTAATTTAAAATTAAATAATAAATTTATTTAATTTATTATTTATTTTATTTAATTTATTAAAATTAAACAATTAATAATTAATTTAATATTTAATTTAATATTTAATTTAAAAACCAGAAGGTTTTTAAGAAAACAGATTTTTTTTCTTTTTCTTGAGAGGGAGGTTAGTATGAGTCTTCGAAGCGGTGCCCCCCTTTTCTGGCTGCATTTTCTCCACGTGGATGGAGGGCTACTCCTCTGTTTCTTGCTTTCATATAAAATTCCTCTGTGCTGGCCTCTTGCTTTCGGTGACCACCTGAGGAAGAAAGCCCCTCGGGCGGATTCTCTGTTCCTCATGTCTCCTGACAGAAAGCTTGCCCTTACATATTAATATTATGTGAGAGACCACTTAATGGCATTTCTCAGTTTTCCTTTAACAACTTGGTACATGCACACATGTGTGTCTGTGCATAATACGCCCTTTTTTTTGTGAAACTATTTGGCACAAGACACTTCAAGGAGTCACCTTGTACCTGAGAGACCTTCTTGAGAAATCCCTTTGTGTCTCTCCATCGCCATATTTTTTGGCCTGATAATTCCATTTTTAGACTTTTGTCCTAAGAAGTCATTAGAGGCATATCCAGGTTTCAATATCAATATTCCTATTGTAGTTATATTTGTAATTTTTAAAGAAGAAAGCTATAAGTCAAGAGTCACATAAACTTTAAAACACATACGTGTATGTGGACGTCATAAATCCTATAGTCGAGTTTTTTTTTTTTTTAACATTGGAATATTCGTGTATAATGTTAAATGGAAATGGCAGTATATAAGAATGTGTATAAATCGTAATCCTTCTTTGGTTTTATATACTTACATGTGACAAGCGAGAAAAGCTTGGAAGGAAGGAAATATATCAAAATGTTAACAGGGTCATTTTAAATGTCTTCCTTCCATTTTTCCCTGTATTCAAAATTATCTACAAAGCCAGGCATTACTTTTACAATAAAAAAGAAATAAGTATTATTTTAAATTAAATCTCATTATCTAAAATTGAATTCTTCATCTTCCTTCCCAAATGCTCTTCACTTACTGACATTTCTATCACTACAAATGGAATCATTTTTTTTTCCCGGTTTCCCAGATTTAAACTCTAGACAGTGTTTTCTTCCCTTCCAGTGTATGTGACCCCCCAGGGCGACACTTGAAGTTCTACTACAAAAGGCATGTGTACCCTTTTTGCCAGAGTTGGTAGTAGGTTGAAGATGATGGCTGGAAGCCATAGTACAGCCTTCGTTTGGCTGGGCCTGTGTCTCATGCTTACCCTGGAACAGTGGTATGGCTTAACTTGAACCATGTACATGGAAAATGGGGGAAGAGCATCCTAAAGGAAATTTGTGATGCTGTCAGCAGAAGGGAAATGTAGACTGAAAGTGTAAAAAAAAAAAAAAAGCCCACTTTGAGGCTTCTACTTATGGTTTGGGGATATACATGCCACAGAGTATCAGAAGTACATTCTTTGGTCCTACTCACATTGACCCGAAACCTGGCTTACAGTTGATTTAGACTGTGCGTTTCCTTAAGGCAAGGATTAAGCCATTCATATTTTTATTCCTTATACCTAGAGAGTGCCTGGCTATGGCAGTGAAGTGCTTTCATTTGTTAATCACGTCCCCTTTTCATGGGATATTCACTTTATTGTCTTCTTAAGCAGTTATTTAAACATAGGTTCTGAAGCCCCTATACTTGTTTCCTCATCTTGCAGAATTAAGATGCTCAGAATTCAAATGCTAATGCTCCTTATAGTTTTCATACTTTATAATCCAAATATATTTACTATACGAATAGAAAACAGGTTATAAATAAGTTTAAGCCTCTTCCGTTCAAAAACTGTCTCTTCTTATCAATGAGTGTACGTTAAGCAGCGAGTAATAAAAAACCCAATGGGAATACATTTTCCTTAAGAATTTCATAAGTCTATTTTCTTGTTGGCTATTCCATATGCTAATAACTGCATCCAAAATTTTGTCTTAAAAATGTTTCTCAAAATTTAATGTGCTTATGAATCACTTGGGAGTCTTTTTAAAATGCAAGATTTTGATGAAGTTGAACTTAATGGTGGAGTAGGAGATTCTGTAATCCTAGCAAATTCCCAAATGATGCCAATGTTGCAGTGGTGGCAAAGAGTCTATAGAATTACTCTTATTTAGACGATAGTTGGTGTTTAGACTCGATGTTCTGCTCAACCCCACGATTCTGTTTTAATGGCCTGTACATGAGAGCTTAAAAAATATACTGGGATAGAAAGAACCACCCATAATCCTACTGGAGTCCCAGTTTCACTCCCTTACCTTTTAGAAAACATTCAAGAAGAGGCTCCAATAATATTACTTTTATATTCTAATTATCTTCCCCTTCCCTGCCTCTTGTAGATTAGAAAGGTGAGATCCTCACTCCCTTGCCCTACCTCTTTCATTCAGTTATTTCCATATTTTTGAATCTGTTATCTTACAAACAAGAAGCCCTTCCATGTTTATCTTGCAAACAGGCAAAGCATTTCCAAAGAGTGTTAATTCAGTGGCTCAAATATTAACTAGGAACCAGATTCTTTCTGTCTTTCCTTAGTGCTGCCTTTAGTTGGTCAGCTTGTGTTCTTAAGCTACTGTCTGTCCTTCGTTTTCCCAACATGTTTTCTTTAGATTCCAATGTTACATGCACGCAACAATATTCAGGCAAAATAAGTCTGTTCCTTTTACGCATAACTTTTTAGAAGGACTCATTTCTAAGAAGTCCCTAAAGATAATTCTCTTAAACCTCATTAATTAAAATTTCGCTACTTATTCTGACAAGGAAAATAGTTCCAGACTGACTCAGAATATTCTAGTTCTTTAACATTTGTATTTTTAATGTCTGGTAATGGGCAGCCCCTCTTGTTCTGATGCATGGGGACATCATCTTCCAGAACAAAAAAATGAAGGAAATGGCTGGATATTGAACTCTAGTCCTACTGAAAGTGAAAAGAGAACATCTTAGTATGGCCATCTAGTTGTCCACTGTATGTGTGAAAAGAGATGACTCGAGAAGCAGATCTATACTGGTAGTGTTGGTAGTGGCTAACAAGTTACTTGGCTTATCAGGGACTTGGAAAGAAAAATTCCCAATGAAAAATTGAAAAATTAGAAAAAGTAGATCTGGGGGACAGGTATGTGGGATGACAAATCTGAAGAGATACAGAGTTTGACAATACTTGTATTTCATGTAATGTTCAGCCTTGCAGAAGAGTCCCAATAATTTGTTAGGTAAGATGACCTACCCAGTTGATGACACTCATCTTTCTTTAGATACGCAGTGCTTACTCAATGTATCACGTATAAAACAGCTATACCGTAAAGGATAGAAGCTATGCCTGGGATCTTTTGCCAAGGCGGATTTGGCTCTTGCCAGTGCTTTGTGTCCAGCCTATTCTGGGTAGCAACTTGCCTTCAGTGCCTGCAGTGCTCCCACAGGCAGCACCATTCATAAATTTGTGGAATGACTTACGAACTATAAACTATAATTTTCTTCCATATGTATCTTGTCTGACTAGGGCCACATGCTTTGGCAATGGACCCACAACTCCAGAATTCACTAGTGTTTACCACATATCTCATCTAGAAGCAGCTTGCCTGACAGACTAGTTAAATGACCCGCTAAAGCCTCAGTTGTAGTGCAAACAAGGAGAAAACACCATGGGAGGGGAGGAGGATATTCCTACAGGATGAGACGCATGTCTTAAGCCAGCAGCCAATGCCAGGTTAGGCTCCACAGAGGGAAAGTATAGGTCTGAGGGTTAAGGGATAGAAGTGGGAGTGGCCTCTCTTGCAGTTACTCTTAATTCTCCACTAGAAGAGTTTTTGCCTTCTGCCTCTGAGAGTATATAGTACAGTGATTTCAAAGGGTTTAAGAAAGGTACACTTCATGAGGAAGCATCAACATGTTTCCAATAAATTGGAGGCTGAGACTATTCCCTAGACATTTTGAGTTTCTCAAGCTGCTGAACCATCAGAGAAAACGAAAGTTCGTATTCTGCCCCCAATGACATGTCACAATTACTAGGAGGAAATTGGGTTGCTGGGACACAAGAGAGGAAAAGGGACTGTGTTCAAAACTGCGTCGTCCTGAGTACTTGATTCCTTACTTGGCAGTCCTCAGGAAATTCTGCTGACCCAAGAAAGACCTGACCACCAATGGCTTAGAACTTATGGAAATGAAGATACTAGCTCCAAACCCTGTTTAGTCAAAGGGGCTGGCAGTGCGTAAGGAGAACACAGAATTCTAGCAAATCTGCTATGATTATCAACTTAGGCTTTGTGACCTTCTACAGAAATGAAGAGTGTAGCAGCTACAATTTATATTATTAAGTGACTTTCTCCCTCGGTTTTTCACTGCTACATTATCTGAACAGTATCGATTGGAGCTAACACTTTACATTTTCAGTTAACAGTTGGCCAATCAAGTCTCAAGATGCCGTTGGATTCCTGTTGCTCTCCTGATTGATTTATCTAACTTAGAGAATCTCATATCTTCCCATGAGTTTATTTTTTACCTCCATGGAAGGAAATCTCTGGCTTTAACTCTGCCGTGAGCTCTAAACATTGATATCCCATTGCCTGTTGGTTACCTGCGGGATAGGTTATTGTTTTTCTTCCTCAGTCCCCATAGTTGTTGGCATTCTCCCTGAACCAATCAACTAAGCCTGGTAGACATCCTAGACTATTTCTCCCTCTTCTTCTTTTAATGTCTCAGGTGATTTTCCTGTTGATTCTATATTCTAAATATTTCTTCATTCTGTCCTATTCTCAAGATCACCAAGGCCACACTCTAGTTTAGGTCCCATATTTTATCTTACTTATATTATCAAAACTATAACACATAAAATTGGGTCCTTAACCCCCACTTGTAATCACCTTTGAAGAAACAGTAGTCCTAGGGAAAGCTATAATCAAAAGAAATTCTAGTCTCTAATGTGATCTCTCTCAGAAAATACCAAGAAGGAGGAACTACATTGGTGATAAATGGCAATTGCACTTGAAACCTCCCCTCCTCATTATTGCCTCTTTGCTTCACCCTCCATGTGAATGACAGCTGTTTCTCCTAGATAGTACATCCCTTTGCAAAGTTCAATCTGGTATATCTTTCTCCCCTGCCTGTGATTTTTCTTTTTTCCAATACAAACTTCTAGTTTCTTTTATTGAAAAAGTCCTTATCCCAGTTAACCTGAATGTCCTCTGGAAGGCCTTAGTGCTATGCAGGAAGACACTTCTTAGAAGTTGGAGAAAAAGAAGAAATCAGGGAAGTGGAGCAAGGCCAAGAAGGTATTAGTTTGTTAAGACTCCTTCATTTTCTTCTAGAGAACTAATGAAAGTCCATAAACCTATTTCTGCTATTTGGAAGCTCCTGTCATTCTCCAACCCATCAGCATCCTGTTGTTCCCCACATAAACCTGTTTACTCCTTCGAATGGGTCAAAGGGCATTACTTTTGCTATCTGTGGGGGTACTGCCTAAATCTACCTCGATGTACTTTTCCAAATTCCTATCAGTACACTAGTCAGCAAACATCTAGTGTTTTGTTATAATAGGTCTCTGCTAGGGCTGAGATGATGACTCATTCATTGATTTATTTTTTTTCTCTAAAGGTTAAATTAGTGCTGTAAATGTGAGGCATCTCTGGGGCCTTCTAAATGGGTGGGAAGGCAAGAGTTAGATCATGGTGAATGTCATCCTGCCTATGACCTATCCTGCCACACTAAAAGAAAATTGCTAGGCCTATTCTTAAACTTGGCATAGTTTGGTTTGGGGGGTGGTATCTGGTAGAAAATATAAAAATCTGATGCAATGGGGTGAATGTTTATTGAAATTCATAAGTTGAAATCTTAACCCCCAACGACGGTTAGGAGGTGAGGCGTTTGGGAGGTAATTAGGGAACAAGGGTGGAGCCCTTATGAATGTGATGAGTGCCCTTATAAAAGGACTCCAGAAAGCTCCATTGCTGTCTTTCTTCCATGTAAGGATACAAAAAGTCAGCAGTCTGTAGTCTAGAAGAAGGTTCTCACTAGAACTGGACCAGGCTGGCACCCTCATCTTAGACTTCTGGCCTCCAGAACTGTGACAAATAAATTTTTGTTGTTCATGAGCCCACTCAGTTGTTTATACTTTGTTCCAGTAGCCTGAAAGGACGAAGACACTTGATTAAACTCTCCTGCTTCAGGAGGGGCTTATTCTAAGAGACTGAAGCATACCTGAGGGACTTCATGGTTCCCATTTCCATTCTTGAGGGCAGCTGTGGTTGTCTTTTTTCCAACTTAATGCCGATTAACAAACTTCACCAGTAGTACAAAGTAAGATTGCTGAGATTTAAGATGAAAGACCAGACTGTTCTTTTTTTTTTTTTTTTTTTTTTTTTTTTTACTACAAATCCTTGTAGAAGGACTTGTCCAAACTGATTTCCTGGTGTGTGGTCTGTCAAAACCGATATTTAAAAGAAAGTTAAACATTTTTTTTTTGTTGTTGACTGGTGCATAGTTAGGAATTTAACACAGGAGTTTCAGGCATTCTCTCCCTTGAGTTATAATTACCACAGGACAGCCGGCCACCATGACGGAGATCCTGGTGGCTTGAGTCCATGAATATCTCCAGTGCTGGATCCTTTGGGTGCTTACTTCAGGTGCCAGCATTCCTCTGCCTCTGAGGACTGCCATTTCTATGGAATTAACAACAGTATGTTCTAATCATGTACATTGTTTTTTCTCTGGTCCTTGGCAAGGTGATCCCTGTGAATTCCTGACCCCATGTTTATGTTAACAATTAATCTATTCCAGTTCTACAGCCTGCCTGACCCCCGGAGTGGATACAAAGCCTCCAGGGGATCATGTTACTGCCCTCCTTCTAAGGATAACTCTAATCCTTCGATACATTTTTTTTTTATACATTTGATGTAGATTAAAACAGATTCCATCTTGTGATTTGGATATGAAGGGAAGCAGAAAATTTGGGCAGTGAGTATAATGGGGAGGTAGGATTAAGGGATATATTTTAAGATTGGTGAAAATTAAGCCATAATTTGCTAATAAGAATGTTTAATTACAACCATGAGAAGCTAAGTTTCCAAGAGTAAAAGGGGAATGTAAAAGGGGAAGGTACAAGAGAAGATGAGAGCAGATGGCTTCCAGGGCACATATGAGTGGAAGATTTTCTCCTTTAGTGCAGATTAAACCCTTTTTACAGAGAGAATGGCAGGCAGGGAGCCTGTATTCAGTGTCACTACTCCTGCCGTTCTCTCAGCGCCTTCAGTCATCGCCATTACAATATTAAATGAGTTTTATCAAAGTCACCAATTTTCCTCATCTTACAAAACTAATAATATATTTTTTAAAAATTTTATTGGCCTCGTGTCAGCATATTAACTATTTGACTTCCACTTTACTCTTAATATGTTTTCTGTTGAGGGTTGCTTTTCCTCAATTTTTTTCTCTTGTTTTTATCCTATGCCAGATTTTTAAATGTTAAAATGGTACGGGGCTCTTATTCTTCACCTTTTCATCTTTATATAATCTTGCTTCAAGTAACATCTCTGGGCTGATGCTGTTCAGATTTATTTCTCTCCCCCAGGCCTTTACCTTTAGTTGTGATTTCCTCACATAAATGTCTAATAGGCATATCAGTTTATCGTGGCCAACATGAAACTCTTGACTTCCCATTTCACACCTCTGCTTTTCCACATGTTCCTCCCCTGAGTCACTAGCTTGTACTGCCCAAATGACCTCTTAATAGTTTGCTGTGTTTTTACAGCCCCTACGCCCAGCCCCAACCACTACCACAAGAAGCTTATTCACACTCATAGCAGCCAGAGTTATCTTTTTAAAATGGAATAGATGTCATTTCTCACCTAAAACCCACCAATGATTCACATTATATTTAGAGGGATTTCTAAACTATTTCCTGTGACCCCTGAGATTGTACTATCTGGGTTTTGCCAAGTCTTTGATCTCATTGACTTTATTCAGTACATTCTGGGCACACAGGCCTTCCTTGTGTTCCTCAAATATTCACTGCCCCAGAGTCCTTGTGTCCTCCTCCTCTGCTGTATGGAATGATTTGCAGTCGTCTCTTATTCAACACTCAATTTAGAAAGCGTGTCTTCAGAGAAGTTTTCTCCAACTACTTTAGCTAGAGGAGACTCCATATTTTTCTGTTTTGTTTACTTAATAGTACTCGAAACTATTTCATATTTTCACGAAAAATGTTACTTCCATTAAAACGTAGGCTCCTTGGGACCCCTGGGTGGCTCAGTTGGTTAAGCATCTGCCTTTGGCTCAGGTCATGATCTCTGGGTCCTTGGGTCAAGGCCAGTGTCCAGCTCTCTGCTCAGGGGGGAAGCCTGCTTGCTTGTCCCTCTCTCTCTGCTCTTCCCTCCCCCCCATTTCCCCCTGCTCCCCCCATCCCTGCTTGTGCTCTCACATACTCTCTCTCTCAAATAAATAAATGAAAATCTTTAATAAAAAAAAAAGTAGGCTCCTTGAAAGTAGGATCTCTTTTTTTGTATCTCTAAAGTACCTCAGTATTTATTGACTAATGTAAATTCCCAAAGACATTGTTTTATACTTTTTTTCATTATAGTGAACATGTCTGGGTCTCAGCCTGAAACCTCAATTTCTAATCTGTGCATTCTCCCTCATATTGCATTTCCAATTTCAACATTGTCCACCATGCTTCTTTTTCTGGTAAAAATTTAAAGATAATCAAAATATAATTCAATGGTTCTTAACTCCTTTGTTTCTCCCCTGACTCCTGTAGAACTATCTAATAGGTTACCCATTTCCAAAGTAAATCCTCTTTGTTGTCTTCGTTGCATCCACTATGGCAGATTTGTCTCCTTATTATTCTTATTTAGATAGTCAAAGGCTTAGGAACCCATTTGGAGGGGGACAAGAAGGAACCAGAGGCATTGGGAAAAAAGGCCCAGGCACTAACATAAATCTCCATTTTTTATTCCCTGGAACCTACCACCCTATGCTGATGGTACAGTCTCTATAAAATATGAATTATACCTTGCCAGTGTCCTGCTTAGTCAGGTCCAAGATCTCTTCCTCTGGACTATTAGTGCAGTGAAGTTAGAGCCTATCCTATAGGTCTTTCCGTGTCACCTCTGTTTACTGAGTGACCAATATAGTTCCTGTCTCATGGCTGGCATTAATAAGTATTTGTTGAATGAAGAAATGAATGACAACCCTTTATATTGTTCCTTTACACTCCATAAGCCCAAGCATATTTATTTCTGTTTACGGACTGATCTGCATATTGCAGTGCTGGATAATTTGAAGTTCTGGAAACAGTGCTGTTTCCTGCCCTCATTTTGTTTCTCAGATGTTCTCTTTGAATGAAATGGCTCTCAAGCCCAACTTCATCCCATTTTCTCCTTTCCTCCAATTCATTCTTTAAAATTTTCGCAAGTGTAAGATTCATAATTTTCATATTTATTTCTTCTCTCCCCTGCATTGTGGATGAGAACTTCAGTACTAAGTATATGCTTGTTGAAATAAATGGAATAGTTTTGCCTTCCAATATGAAGGTTTTTCACATACAATATTTTATGAGCTTGTCCCAATAGTCTTTCTGCCAAGTCTACTTTGGCAGAGTAAATAGTACTATTTCCACTTTGCAGATAAGTTTGTTAAGGCTCAGAGAAGTTTTAGTGGTTTTCTGGATGCACTAAGATTTATAGCAGAAGTGGTACCAAAATTCACGTCTTCTTATATATACCTCCCAGTTCATTGTAATGACCTTTAATTACATTTTCTTGGTTTCATGGGATCCAGTTGGATTCAGTAGCCTTATAGAGTTCTGGTGGCAGAAAATATCAATTACATTTTTTGTTTTTTCTTCTTTTATTATTTTGTCTTTTTCCAAACAAGGAAATGGCAAAAGGTTCGTTTCTGTACAGATTCTTAGGCTGGATGAAGAAGAGATGTTTCCTCCTTTTGAGTTTCAAAAGTTCCACTAGAGAGTTGAGGGGGGAGAATGAGAATTGTTTTGTTACAAGGACTTTTTTTTAATGATAAAAACGCAGTATTACATTTGCAATTTTATCCCACTTCACAGTATTAAGCACAATTTCTAAAAAACTTAAAACATGCCATTTTTATTAATGGTCCATTTAAAACCACCAAACATTTTGATGTCAATTACTAAAACAAGGTTTAACGCTGTCAGAAAGCATTAGTGCTAAAAACAGTCATCCTCTCTGTATTTTCATCTGTAAAGCATTACAGTTTATAAAACAATTTTAACTCTGAATACGTAAGGCCCTATATGAAGGTTTCCATATGTTAAGAATTTTATTTGTGTGTTTGATTTTAAATTGCTTTGAAAAACAGACAGTTGAGGTTTATAGAAAGGAATCTTTCTTTTAGGAAATAAATGTCTCAAAAGTGCAGGGCACCAGCAGTAAAAACATTCTGACCACAAATCAGAAACACATTGGGAAGTGTTTGTTGAGTACACCTTCTGAAACTAGTATTTTGTTTCTATTTGCTGGAAAATTGAAAAATCTGTTGTATCTTGGCATGGCTTAGCCAAACCCCTGGCCTAACCCCAGATTCCTTGTGCGGTAGATGGCATTATTGTACACACGGCTAGACTACCTAGCCCTCTGTTTTCATCACATATATTTTAAATATAAAATGTACCTGCTAACAGTACCATTATTCAGCTATAATTCTTTTCCACATCATATTAGCTTGCATATTCTTTCGCTTTAAAAATTGTGTCTAAGACAAAAAAAAAAAAAAAAGGAAAAAAAAAAAAGAGGAAGAGAAGATGACAATTAATCAGTGTTTCAGCTGCTGAGTGGCATCTGGCCAAAAGCCACCAGGCTGACAACTAGAGTTTGGAGTGTAGTTTTGCAAGGCTAATTTAAGGTGAACTTAGATGGATTCAAGATTTATAAGCCCGAAAATGTCCTGACTGGAGCAAAGTTCAAGTAAAGTAATTCGCTGCTCACCATGCAGATGGGGCTAAGCCCACACTGCCCTATGATTTAGTCTATAGTCAAGGAGAATTTTAAAAACAGGCAGAAGGCCTGAGTTTCTGTGTTTCACTTCAAAGGTCTTCTAATAACTGAGAGGATTATACTCTTCTAACCAGCTAAGTAGGTTAGGTGGTTTTGAGCGAGTGCTTTTATAGCTATCGATAATTCTGAGTTTAAATTTTAAGGATCACCTCTATTGTACATCTCCTTTAACACATTAATGACTGTGAGAAACTCACACTCCTACCTTATGACTTCATAGAAGCTTCAGAATAAATTGCAGAAATTTTTAAAGAGTTGTAAATACCCCAGAGTGGTAGGAGTAGGATTGAGAAACAGTCTGAAAAATCATTTAATTAAACATACTTAGCCTGCTTAAAAATTTTTTTTTAACTGTCCCAAATGGAAGAGCATGTTAATACAGAATAACTGCCACCAAAAATAGGAAGCAAGCGTCAATGTTAGTTTGCACTATACTAGCATGTTACAAGCCAGGATTATCAAATTGGGAGGAAGTTGAAACGCTTGCTCACTAATGGCAAAACAAAAACAACAACAACAACAACAACAAAAACCCAAAAAGTACATAAAACGACTTTTCTCTCTATAAAATGCTAACAATTTTTTAATTGAAAAGGACAAACAGAAAAGGAGTTATTTTTAATGAGAGAAGAAAATGATAATAGTGCTGTGAAACGAGTCTCATTTTCTAAATCCTGTTTATTGGTATTAGTACGAGAGTTAAAATATCCTTCCATGCAGGTGCTCTTTCTAACGAGTACTTAAAAGATAAACATTCAAAGGGTTAAAGTGCAGCATAGAGTGGTTAAAAATAAATAACAGTATCATGTAAAAAGCACACTATGCTTCTATTTAATGAATTTCTTTTTCAAAGGAGCTCAGAAAAGAGACACCTATGAATGGTGCAGGGAATTGCAAAATCACCTTGTTTAAGTAGAATAAAATGGCATTTCTTTCTTTTTTTTTTTTTAATGGCATTTCTAAAGTAGTAAGTTACATCTGGTAAACAACAGTTGAGGTTTACAGTGGCTCTGAGTGGGATTTTAAGTAACATTGGCCTTTATAAGAAGAAACAAGATGATTAAACAGTTGTTGCTACTTTCATTTTTAAATATTATTCATAAGCTTTACTAGGATATTTTTCCCCAGCAGTAGCAGAGGAAAATATGGATTTTTTGCACTTCAGATGAAAAAATAATTGTGCAGGGCCTTGTAAACTGTCAGGCACCAAGCCAGGGCTTACTCAATCCCTCAGCACTCTTAACTTAAACAGTCTCGATTTTCCCCCTAAACACACCTTTTATTTTCTACAAACGTGCATATGTCGTGGGCGGAAGCTTGGCAAGTTCTTTGTCTGCTTCTTTTAAGGTCTATTTTCCACCTGCATTGGAATGGGGGCAGCAAGACATAAAACAGTCTAGCCGGGCTGTGGGGACATGCCCTCCCTGGGAGAGAAGTCTGATCTATGTTTTCTTCTGTAAAATGAAAGAGGCTCTCTTGATAGAGAATCACATCTTTTGCCACGGAACTTATTTCCTAACAAATGCAGCACCAGTTTTGAAAACAGGATTTGTGCTGAACTTCTACCTCATTGGTTTGGTCACTGAGAGCACCTACTTGCTTTTCAAATTCCGTGCTGGTTGCATCCTTGACAGATATTTGTTATGGGTGGGCTCATTTGGTTAATTTTCAAGTTCTCTAGCTTTATTCACACCAGAAATCTTCCATTGACTTGGCCATTTACTCTGAGGGTCCCTAACCCCAGGAGCTAGAGGGGATTGAGGTCCTCAGCAGAGGATGCCCAATTGGTGCAACTCATTGAGTGAGCAGGGGGACTGGTGTCCCCACGAGCTGCACTCCCAGACATTGCCCATCAGAGGAAAGGATTAATGTGCTCTTTCCTCTTATAGTTCATATGTATTCTAAAGGCTGGAATTTATTTATTTATTTATTTATTTATTTATTTATTTATTTATTTATTGTAACTAGGATGTATTGAATTCATGTTAGAAAACACCAGATATTTCATTAACTGATGCCTGACCAGTTTAAAGTGGGCATTCTTCTCTAGCAAGAAGTAGGATGAGGTTGATTCTAAAGAAGATCTTAACCTTTTCACTCCTCTTTTCAATCAGGGATTGGAACCTGAGCAATTCCAAGGTATTGGAATAGGTGACTATTATACCTTTAGTATCACCTCTGGCCAGTCAGAAATGCATTTTAAGATTGGATTCTCCATTGATGTAGTAATCGTGAACTTTGATTATTTTAGACTAAATCTTAAAAGTTTGATTTTAATAAAAAATGGGCAGAAAGTAAATATTTTCCACTTACGGCTTCCTCAGAATTAACGGCGTTCCATTTCTTTAACACATCTCATCATTGTGCCATTTTTGCTGCTCTTTAAAAATACATAGACACTGACTTTAAAAATGTGTATATTTATTATTGATTCTTAAGATTCTGAGTTAATATCAATATGGCAACATTAAAATATATTTTCCCCTGAAGAGATGGCAACCCTCCTGTGTTTGTAATTTAGTGTTGAAATTTCTTCTTTATGTACTTTCTTCACGCCATTCAGCAATTGCAGAGCAATTTGTTTTCCATCTTTGGCTACAGTGGCAGTTAGGATAAAAACAACTGTGGAAGAGAAATGTAGTGTTTTTCTGCCAGACATCCTCCTGTCTACAGAGTCCTGAATCATAAACTGTTAACTTATGCTTTCTCTAAACATGATATTTTTTGATGGCCATGGGGATCCAAAAGATTTCATTAATGTTTTTATCAACTTAATATTAGATGCAAGGATATGAAGTTATTTAATCAGTAGCTATGCCTAGCTGAATGTGACATAGGGCCTTCATCTGAATGCACATGTACACACGCATACCCCAAGCCTAGCAAAGCAACTGATGGTGTCTTCAGCTATGTTTCCTACACTAGTAAATCAAAACAAAACCAAGTCTAGCCGAACAAAACTAAGCTTGTCTTATAAGATGCCCTTGGTAATTTTCTTTTCTGAAGCTGGGGTCAAGGGAGAGTAAAGATTTTGAATTTGTTGCTCTCAGTTCTTTTAGAGTATGAACTTTGCTTTCACTGAACTTACAATCTCTGACAAGTTTGCATATATTCTGTAGAACCAGAGGGAGTTCTAGATCCCAGTCAGGACTATTACATACTCCAGCTACCTTTTTTGGTAGATACCTTCTTGGGGTATCATTTGGAAATATGAGGGCTGCTTGATAAGTGTACTAGTAACTACGGTTCAAGTTTTAGATATGACTTTTAGAGGCACATAAAGCCTGAGACACTCTCCTTTTTTTTTTTTTTTTTTTTTAAGATTTTATTTATTTAACTGAGAGAGAAGGTGGAGCACGAGCTGGGGGTGGGGAGGTGCTTGGGGGAAAGGGAGAAGTGGACTCCCTGCTGAGCAGGGAGCCCAATGCAGGGTTGGATCCCAAGACCCTGAGATCATGACCTGTGCTGAAGGCTGATGTTTAAGGGACTAAGCAACCACCTAGGTGCTCAAGCCTGAGACTGTGTTTTCTTAACTCCACCATTATGCATTAGTCTGTTGGAAAAAATGGAAGTGAGTTAAAAAAAAAAAAGATCTTATTATCTGTTGAAGAGTCTTTTAATTCCTCTTGCTACTAAGCACTTTTTTTTTTTTTTTCATGATGAGAAACAATGAGGGAAATTTACAAGGTGCTTATCTTAGGAAGTTCACTTTCCTCATCTGAAACATTAGTCAATGTTTTCGGTAATGCAGACATTCCTTTAAAATCTTTATAGGGTTAAAATGAAAAATATAAATATAGGGTTTATCACATCTTGTATGGCAGTTCTTTTGCTTTCAGCTATCATTTGACCTTGTTTGCAGTTTTTCTAGCCCAAGGTATAAGTCTGAGAACACAATGGGAGTCAAGTGCTGCTCAGATTGGTAGACTTGCATAGTTTCCCATCTCTAAAAACAATCCATACAAATTTAAAACAGAAATGAAGCCTATTGCTGCGTGAAACTAAAAGTCTATTCAGAATCCCTAGGTGGCATGGAAAGCATTTAGACTCATTTCATTCACATGTCAGGTAAAGACTTTCATTTAGCAGTGAGATGAATGCTGAATAATGGGTCTTTTGAATAATGTAATTAAGAATTCATTAAGGAGGACTTAAAAAAAAAAAGACAGAATGCAGTGTGTGTGTACTCCCTACACTGAACTCCCAAAATGTATCATGGAGTTGATGATTAAAAAAAAATCAGCTGAGAACCAATTAGAAAAATACTGTTATTTCATTTACAAAATACTGACATTAAAATTCAATGAGGAACAAATATATATTTGAATTTACTAGAAATTATGTTAAATCAGGATTAAAGATCATTTTTATTATTTTAAAATGTGCTCATAATATAACAAAGGACTTAACCAACACGGTTTCCCTGAAAAGATCTCTTAGTGTTCACCATGTGAACCTTACAATATTGAAGAAATTCACTTTGTTCTTGGATAACTGATCAAATGAGAAATGGCAAACTTCTTTTTTATTCTTTGCTTTATGTGAATTGAAATGATGAAAAGTTTTAAAACAAACCCAAAAGTGGCAACAGCAGGTCAGAGATTTGCCTGTAACAAAAGCTAATATTGCCGTTATCTTTGTATGGCTGTTATCTACACAAGAGGAAGGAGGTAAAGAATTTCACTGTTTTCTCACTGATCAGCACCTACTAGTATTCGCACTATCCCTATGTTCCCACAGTCTAGCTTCTATCATGCTGCTTGCATACAACAGAGAGAATACCTGCTGGAGTAGAGGCAGATGTTTGTGGATATCAGAATTCAGTGACTGGGGACCTAGAATCTTCCACAGAGGCAACCAGAGAACTTTTACCATTTTTCTTGAGTAATGTGGACGTATTATTGAAGCCTCAGAAATATGTTCTCATGGCATTTGCAATCATCTATTTTTGTCCTGGGAATGGGATCATATTCAGTAAATTGTTCTTGCATTCTTTGCCTTGGCATGTTACAAGCCCTGCCTGTCTCTGGCATACAATTTATTATTTTTTCACCATGTTTCCCGGCCCTTCCCAAGTATATGAAGAAAAAAGGTCAGGAAATTGATGGAATAGAATTAATTCATTTGCTTTTGTTATCAAACAAATTGAGTCATATTGGATTAATTATAGATTAATTTGCATTAATATACAAACTAAAATTTATTTTTTAACTTGTTGAGACTATATTGAAAACAAATAATGAATCAACTTGAAAGAGTTGCTTCTGAGGCTTAGACAACTACATAGAAGTGACTTGTAAACTGAGCTTGATTTCCTATTCTCTTGAGAATTCTGGTCCAGGGGAGCTCGCCTCTTTAATGCACAGTTGTACAAAGGCAAGTGATCTAATGACCTGCCCTGAAAATTTAAAAATGAAAAAAGCCCCACCTCTCCAGATGGAATTATTCATCCAGATGGTACATTGGAAGCTTTTAGTGCTGACTGCATTCTTAAGGCTTTCATTTTTATTTTGAAGATCATTTCTTCCTTTAAAGATTTCTTCTAGTTAATTGGAAACAGTAAGACCTAATGGAATGAACAAAGGATAAAGGATTGCAAACGTTGAGGTCTAATCCTTACTCTGTCAGTGACTACTGCTTTGTGTTTCAACCACATTACATTGCCCCTTTGTCTCAGTTTTGTCTTATAACACAAGATGTGGAATTGCCTTTTTTAGACTGAGAGTATGTTAGCACAGGAAGGGAGGATGAAAAATGTTGCCCTCTCTGACAATATTATTTTTTAAGAGAAGTAGACATTCGTGTGTTTAAGCTGTGTATATATTAGAGATCTGAAACTTCATAAACATACTTGTTAGCATTCATTAACTAGTACAATGTAATATAGTCTGAACATAGGACATAATTGTTGAAGAAATCCAACGTAGGAAATGACAAGAGTTGAGCTGAGTTGATGAAATAAATTTTCCAGGGGGAAAGACATATTTTAGCTAGGCTTTTTTTTTTAAAAATAAAATTAATCTTAGTCTTTTGAAGCTAAAAAGACCTTTAGATTTCCTTTGAAAGAATGATCTTTGTGGAAGACCCTAATGTGACCCCTAATGAGCCATACCCTTCTATAGTCTTCTTCCCTTGCATGCCCATGGAATCTGTAACTTTTGCTCCTACTAAACAATAAAATATAGCAAAGATGATAGGGTATCACTCTTGTGATAACATTTTATCGTATAAGACTTTGCCTTTGTAGGGTAGAGCCAGAGAAATTCTCCTTTTGGCTATGTTGGGGAGGAAAAAGCTTTTCTTTACCTTTCAGAGTTCCTGGTTTAAAAATTAAATTGACATGAGAGAGATTAACAGGAAAAAATCAAATTTAATTATGTACATATAGGGAATCCACAAAAGCATGAGAGATTCCAAAGACAGGCAAAATGAAGTATATATGTTATTCTGGACCAAGGAGAAGGGGATAGGGATGTGGAACTTCAAAAGGAAGGAAAGTAGTTCATGGGAAGATGAAAATGGATAAATTCTTCATAAATGTTTGCTGGGCCATACAGAAATAATAGGACATAGAGAGTAATTCTGACAAACTTTGCTAAATTCCTCTTGGCAACCATAACTCATTCATACTACACTGTCTATGGTGATAGTTCCCATCCTGGAACAGACCCTCTGTCTAAATTTTAGACAATGGGCGGGGGGAAGACAGAGAAAAACTTCTTGTCCTCTCTTTCTTAAAAATAGCCTGGTTGTCTGGTTGGCTCAGTTGGCAGAGCATACAGCTCTTGATCTTGGGGTCATGAGTTTAAGCCAAATATTGGGTGTAGAATTTAGATTCAAAAAAATAAAAATTCAGTGTAAAATAATACACATGCCAAAGAGACACATTTTGGGGGGTAAATTTTGCTTCCCTAAAGCTATGAAGAAGCAACCAGCCATATTATGAACTGACTATGGAGAGGGCCACATGTTAGGAAGGCTTCTAGGACCAGAGACCCTCAGTCATAAAACTGTAAGGAAATAAATTCTTCCAATAGATTTAAATGAGCTTGGGAGCACATTCTTTTCTAGTTGAGGCTCTATATGAGGACACAGCTTTAAACCATGTCAGTACTCATGGAAACCGTATGATAATAAATGTGTGTTGTTTTAAGCTGTTAAGTTTGTGATAATATTTACTCAGAAAAAGGGAATGTATTTGAATCTGTCCTAACCCTAGAATGCTATAAGTAAAATAATATTACCTCACAATCTAATATATATATGTTTATTTATAAATTATATACACTATAAAACCATGATTAATTATTATCACTGAAGCTTAGTTTCTTTTTTATTAGGCAAAAATGAAAAAACATAGTAGTTCAAATATTTTGTTCTTGTCTACTCAGCGTATTATCTATATCACACTTAGGAGTTCTGCACACACATTAGGGATCCATTGCTTTAATCTGGGGTTTGCAAGGTTGTGTATCCGTACCTAGTACAAAACAAAATTTACTTTACAAAATTCTTTGTGTATTAAAACCCAGATACTGTTAACATTTCTACAAAGTTCCAGATGTCCATCGGTTGCCGAACTTGACTAGACCCCACTAAACACTTAGCATGGATGAAGAAAGGAATGGGGTACTAAGGAAGAGGGTAGAGCTAGAAGCAACATTGTCCTGGTTTGGGGCATATAATTTTGTTTAAACTTCAAGTCAGGCCAAGGGAATCTGCAGTTTGCCTGTTCAAATAATAGCAACCTATACTTGGTGGATTCTGTCTATATCGTGTGTGTGTATATGTGTGTGTGTGTAGGGAGGGATTTTTGAGATATTTATGTGGGACATTCTGTGTTGTGGCTTAATGTGTTCTGTATCTTTTGTTCCTTCTCACTCTGTCTTGTTTTAATTTTTAATTTTAAAAGGGAAGTGAAGTTGGCCACAAAGTCAGGAGGGAAGGGACGCTATAGGTATGTTGTGGAATAACAACTGGTAGAGGCCCAATTTCACTCAATTTTGGGGGACAGTTACATCATTTATCCTCTACTGTGCCAAATACCAGGTAGATTTTGAGTTGAGTGTTTAAGCAATCAATGACTGTTGAGAGATTTTATCTTTTTTAATGAGTGTTGAAGTTGAAAGTCTTGGTGATAAAAAGATGTTTGTCATTTATTTAGTAATTACTGTGTATCAAATGCAGTGACGGAAAATTGACCTAAATTATGTTTTTAAATCATTATGATAGCTTTTTCGGGATCAGTAGAGCAGAGTGGTTAAGAGCACTGATTTGGAATCAGAATGCTGGGTTCTACCACTTGATGTGACCTCACTTTAGGCTTCTAAATCGTTCATTTATTCATTTAACAAATACATATTGCCACGTTCTGTGAGCCGCTCATTCTTCTAGGATTCAGTAGTGAACTGAGGATTCAGTAGTGAATAAAGTAGGCAATATCCCTCATGGAGCTTAGGTTCTAGTGGTTGGACCCGAAGGTTGATAAAATAAACAGTAAAAAAACAAATGTTTGTTGTTTAAACATTTGTTTAAATGTTTAACATAAAATGTTAAGTGGTGGCATGAGCTTAAGAGAAGTAAATTAGAATAATTTGGATGAAGAAGAAGGTACTATTTCTGCAGAATGGTCAGGAAAAGCCTTTCCAAGGAAGATACCTTTGAGTAGAGATTGAAAAGAGGTATGGACAGGAGTATGTATATATCTGGGGGGACACATTTCAGAGAGAGTGGGGAAAAAGTACCAAGGCCCATGTGGGAGATTGCTTGGTGTGTTGCAAGGGGAGAAAGGAAGGCAGTGTGTCTAGAAAAGAATGAGCCAGGCAGGGATTGGTTAGAGAAACCTAGAGAGAAGTCCATGTAAACAAGGGTGGGACTAGAGAGACGTGTTACGAGGTCATTGCAACAATTCAGTTAAGAGAGGATGGTAGTTTTGACTATTGTAATAAGTATTGTAATAAGTAGACAGGTGGTAGCTATACTTGTGAGCATGGCATAAGGTATAGAGAAGTTGAATCGTTATGTTATATATTTGAACCTAATATAAAATTGTGTATTATACTCAATGTTATAGTCACCTCAAAAAGAAAAAGAAGTAGAAGGATTCTGGGTATATTTTAAAGGTGCAACTTTTGGGGTGCTTGGGTGGCTCAGTTGGTTAAGTGTCCAACTCTTGACTTTGGCTCATGTCATGATCTCGGAATCATGGGATCAAGCCCTTTGTTGGGCACCCTACTCAACACAGAGTCTGCTTGAGATTCTCTCTCCCTCTCCCTTTCCCCCTGTGCACTCACTCTCTCTCTCAGTGAATAAGTAAAATCTTAAAAACAACAATGGTGCAATTATTTGGATCTGTTGATGGATCGAAGTGGCATATAAAAAAGAAAGAGTGAATAATGAATCTAAGGTTTAAGGTTTTGGCAAATGGAAGAATGGAGCTGTCATTTACTAGGTTGGAGCAAACTGGAGGTAGAGCAGATGTGAAGAGTTCATATATCCTTTGTTTTGACCATGACAACATTTTACATGCTATCAGATATTCAAAGGGAAATAGTGAGGTTTTTTTTTTTTTTTTTTTTTTTTTTTTTTATGGTAGTCACACAGAGAGAGAGACAGAGAGAGAGAGGCAGAGACACAGGTAGAGGGAGAAGCAGGCTCCATGCACCGGGAGCCTGACGTGGGATTCGATCCCGGGTCTCCAGGATCGTGCCCTGGGCCAAAGGCAGGCGCCAAACCGCTGCACCACTCAGGGATCCCATAGTGAGTTTTTGAATACAGAGTTCAGAGTAGTGGTTGGGTGATTGTCACTGTTTAGTAGTATTTAAGTAATATTAACGGTAGGACTAGGATGATGGTTGTCAGGGGAACACTAGGTCCTCCCCATTTTCTCCCCAGTCTTAACTTATATAGTAGAATCTTGAGTGTCTCAGAGTCTATATGAATATCTCCAATTTTAATAAAAGTTCAGGAGATTTGTTAATAGGAAAATGAATATCTTCAAATATTATTCCCAGAAATATGTCAAAAAGTATATACTCATCCATCATTCTACATCTCAATCAAAAAGGTTGATTTAAGTTAAAAATCTTTAACTTACAGACCAAGAGAATTAAATATTATCAACAAAATAGACACATCTAGGTGTATTTTTGGCATAAATTTCTATTCTTCAGTCCTACCCTGTTTTATGACGAGTCATTTCCTTTTCTTTTTCAATATTTCCTTTGCTTATTTTTTCTAATACTCCTTATTTTTACATGTGCATCTTTATTAACTTTGTATCATACTTCGCTTTGCATTTTCTCTTCAAGTTTCTTTAGAGTTCTGTCCAATTCCTACTTAGACTCTCAAATGTTTTCATGCCCTTAATACTTCCCCTTCTGTCTTCTTTTCTGTTCAGTTTCAACCTTCAGCACGTGGTGACATTTAGCTTGGAGAAGAGCAGGACAAAGTTGTGATCTAAAGCTCTCAATTTACTCCACACACATTTGTAGAATAAGGCTCTTGGTATAATATGTGTTTTATATAGAAATCATTAATTTACTGTCTTTTTGAAGACTGGCCTACTTGGGAAAACATAATGTTCCTAGATGAAAATACAATCAGAGGAGAACTACATGGCAATGTAGAAATAATGGCAAAATTTTATGGTAAAAGCTATGCACCCAAATACTGAAGGGCAGTTGAGTTCTGTGGTGGGATATTTGTTAATCTAAAGAAGGTTTATCTAATCAATATATTTTCCATTACCTCCAATTATGAGAAAGCATAAAGGTGTGATATGAAAAACATTAAACAGCAGGTGAGTCAGGGGTGCTGACCAATCAGGCTCATTTATGGTGGGTGTAATGTATGAAATGCAAATTAACACCATCATGTGATACTACACTCTCTCTACCTGTTAGAAGGCCTCTTTTTAAAAAACACTGTAGTGTACGTGAAGCAACTGAAATTCTTTTATATTGCTGGTGCAAATGCAAAATTGTACAGCCACTATACAAAGCAACTTGGCAGTTTCTCATAAAGTTAAGCCTACATTTACTCTACAGTCTGGTAGTTCCAGTCTTAGATTTTGAGAGATGAAAACTTATATTTACACAAATGTTTTTAAGTGAAAGTATATGGTGGCTTTATTTATAATTGCCCCAAATTGTAAAAATCAAAATATCCTTCAATTGGCCAAACTCTGGTGCATCTATATAGTGAAATATAAAATAATAAAGAATGAACCACTGGTACATGTAACTACATGGATGAATCTCAATGTATTATACTTAGTGAAAGAAGCCAGACTTGAAAAGCTACTTTATAATATGTGATGATTCTGTTCTGACATTCTGAGAAGGCGCAACTATTGGGTATGGTGAAGAATAAGTAAGCATGGGAAATTTGGGAGGGCGATGAAACTATTTTTATTTTGGTTTTAGTGATAGTTACATGACTATATGTGTTTGCCAACATTCATAGAATTATACACTAAAAAAGTAAATTTTATTGAGTAGTAAATTATATCTCAAAAAAAAAACTATTTTGAAAAATACTTAAAAAGGAACTGTGTTTTCCAAATATGGTAATTAGGTGTTTGGGAGTTGGAGTTTAGTTTGAACAGAGTCAGGGGAGAATAATACCTCATGTACCCTGGAATTCTATTTCATTTTTAGTTTTATTTTATTTTTATTTTTTTTCTATTTCATTTTTATAATAAAAAAGTTGTTTTATTTGACCAATTATGTAGTTTTAGGAGTAATTCACCTACAGTAAAGGCGGAAGTCAAGGACACCTACCTATATGTGCTGATATTCCTGAAGATAATAGGATCTAAGATAAACAGTGCTAAACTATACCATGTACTGAGTATCTCCTTCTTGTAAAGTGTTTCATATATAATCTTAGTTACTTTAACATGGTCCTATAAGATGGGTATCATTATTATCATGTCTAGTTTACTGATGTGAGCATGGTTTCAGAGAATTTAAATATTTTCCTACAACATAGATAAACCAGAATTCAAACAGATGTTTTTGACTCCATGGTTTGTGTTCTTTCTCTGACACTATCCTGTCTCTTAGATAATTCCCACAAAGATCTACAGAAAGAGAAAATAATCTAGATTCGAATTATTTTATACTTTAGCTTGAGTCACTAAATACTGAATTTTCCTTTTCAAAAACTGAGGCTACTGTGTAAAATATTGAGCACTTATCCAGCCTATCAAGGCATGTACCATTTGATTTCAAGTTAATCCCCCACTTCCCCTTTGCACCTATGCTCAAAATAATACTCCCCCCCCCCCTAGAATTTTTGCCAGTCTTTCTGGATCTCTTTCAAGTGTATTTAGAAAGTGGAAGAAAAAAAATCCAAATTATTATATAACCTGGGATAATTATATAGTTATTTAGATACACTTCTCTCCTACTGAGTCCTATAATGACCACATCCCCTCTAGATAACCATAAACTCTTGAAAGATAAGAGCTGTCTTTATAATTTCTGATATACATCATAAGATCAGCTCCAAAACTCTCCACCTAGAAGATGTTCAAAAACATTTTTTGAAAAAAATGAATGAATAAATGAATGAAAATGACAATAGAGAATACAGGCAAAAGCTTTAGAGTTGAATAGAGACCTGTATCCAAGACTTAGTTATTCTATTTGCTATTTGTTTCTCTTTGAGTTATTTAACTTTGCTAAGACTCATTTTTCTTTAAAATGAGGGTAATAACACCTCTATCATTTGTTAGTTGTGAGGATTAAATGAGAAAAAGTATTTAACGTGCTTAGAACAGTTGCAAACATAGTAAATGGTCAGGATATAATGTTTATTAATAGTATTAGTAAAATTCTCTTCTATATTGTGTCATTAGTTATAAAAATTGTAAATTAATAATATTTAGTTCTCCCTGAACTTTATTTATTCTCTTAATCCTCCTATGTCCTGACACTTAGGCATAATTTAGTGTATGTGACCTGGGTAGAATGATCCAGTTTAGTTGTTAAGTTGTTTTCCTTGAATTGAGGAAGAGGTGGTTCTAAGGGACAGAATAAGTTGGGTTCCTGGCTCTGGGCTTTTCATATGTCTCCATCTCTGCTATCATCAGTTATATGTAGTGAAAGATTTAAAAAATGATTAGTTTGAAGTAGACATAATATTAATTGCTGTAAAATAAGTAACAGGAAAACTATTGTCATTTATTTCTAAGATTAATGATTGGTGGCTCCAGGTATGGGTGAAGCATGAGCTGAAGCAACTTCTGGGTTTATGTCTATTAAATTTGTGTCAGAGGAGTGGGCGTATAAGGAACAAATTTTCAAGAGAGCCTGAAGAGGCTCTGAAGGACAGAGCTTGTTCTGATGGAAGGGAAGTCTAGCCAGCAAGCTTATGCCAGACACAAGGTCTTTGTGTCCAAAAGGAGAGGCTGTCTTTGAGTAAGCATTGTAAATATTCTTTGGATTTACTTTTCAGTTTAATCAATAAGTCTGAGTCCATCTGAGGAAACAAGGACGGAGGCAGAGTGGCTGTAATTAACAACTGAAAAGAATTGTTTCATGTAAAGTGAAAAAACCACCAAGCTTCATTACATTGACTTGAGACAATCCTGTTTCATTTTGTGTTCCCAAAACTTCCAGCAGGTCAGTAGCAGTTGGGCTGCTAGATAAAAGTAGCAGGCTGTGGTTGATGGGGACGGAGAATTAGAAGAGCACATGCTGAGTATGTCACATGCTGAATATGAGGGTGTGCTCTGGAATAGATTGTCTTGGAGGGATTCCCTTGAGACTCCATCCTTAAGGAAGGGGACACTTTCTTAAGGGACTAGATAGGAAGCATAAATAAAACACAGGTCCACATATTACATTCGGAGTTTTGCTTAAGAGAGTGGCATGATGTTACCAGTGAGCTGTTGTTATATACAAAAATGGCACTACCTGTTAGTCTTTGGGTGGACCTACCGTCTGAGGTGCACTAGTTTTGATCTTTCTTTTACCCAGCGAATGTATTCCCATTGTCAGAGTGATTTCCATTTCCATGGAACAAAGAGTAATTTAGCCCATACAAATTGTGACTCCAGCCATTTTGCACTTGAGCCAACTCTGCTAACTGGTCACAGTCAAGGCAGCAACCCAGTCAGTAAAATAAAGGGAGATGCTTGAATGTGGTGATGTGGTGGTAAGAAATTGTAGTGATCCAATATAGTTGGGTGTCCATTCAGTCTGTACAGAAAAGGCAAGGAGACAAAATATTGTTGAAAAAAGCCTAAAGCAAGTAATTAGTAGCAGGGGAAGGCAATGGCACATTTAGATTATTACACTTCACTTTGTATTGGTATCAGCTTCTGAATATTTCAGCAGCATTCATTTACATACCCACTGAGGATTGCTGAGCAGAAATTACTCTTTGTTCTCAGGCATAGAATTCCATGGGGTTACAAGTTATATCTAGACTTTGGCCCCTTCAAATAGAAAGAGCTTTGTGATGATATGTTGAATGATATGTAATCTTCACTTTTGTTAAGTAAAACCACAGGATTTTCCTACAGAATCATTTGTAAGTGTCCACATCATGAGAATCAAAAAATTGTCTATTGTGAAGATGCTATTTGATGAGAATATTTTAAAAGTAATTGTGAAATGTAATTTGTGGCATCTGTATTTAAATATTTGTCACACTCATCTCTTCCCATCCTTTTCTAGTACTACCACTCAAGCTCAGAGAAGGTAAATGTCCTTCCCAAGGTCACACAGTTAGTAGTTGAGGAACAGCAAACCTGAGCCCACTGCAGCTCCATACTCAGGCCTGGTCAGACAGTGGCCTGCGAAGGACTACCAGATGAAATCCAGGTATCTGAGTCAGGTTGTTCTTAGGTGACTAAATGGGTTAAATGCAAAGTATGTGATCTACTGTTAATAACCATCTAGACTTTGTACTTGGTTATTTGGATAAAAAAAAAACTAGAAAGCAAGTGTTAAACTTCATACACAGATACTAAATAAAACTGAGTTGATAAAGAATGGAAAGACTGAATAGAGAGGGAAAATATTCCCCCAGAGAACTTTCTAAATCACTAAAGTGTCTTTTTCAAGCCATATTCTTACCTCTTTCGACCCTTGCTCCACAGTCTCCTCAAAGACCCTCTGCCAGGCAATTTCAGATGTATTATAAACATACTCTTGTGAACAAGAGCAATAATTCTCCTCGATGTGGGGCCCTGCTGCTGATGACAATCAGCCCCAGGTAGCCTTTCACTTACCAATCGCTGTTGGCTCCAAAATAAGTTTTGAAAAAAGTGAATTGGAGCTTA
This sequence comes from Canis lupus baileyi, assembly GCF_048164855.1. Lineage (NCBI taxonomy): Eukaryota > Metazoa > Chordata > Mammalia > Carnivora > Canidae > Canis > Canis lupus. Next base: position 6,172,189 of record NC_132855.1, read on the forward strand.
GGATCCAAATGATAAGTAAAATGAAGGAATGCTTGTGTTTTCACAGCTTGTATTTTTGAGGTGGTCAAAAGTCACGGAGCTGACCCACCCCCGAGAGCCCTCATCATTGCATTCATCTATTAACAACCATTCCTGTTTGAGTTCAAGCTGCTGACCTTTTCTCTAGAGTCATGTTTGAAGATTAGCCTTGTAGTCAGGCTAATAGCAATTCCTCCAAAATAAACCACAACCTATATTTCCTTGTTATTCTGTTTTAAGGTTTTGGCTAGTTTATTAAAGTTTTGACATCTGGAAGAGGGCATACCTTACACTTCACATTGGAAGCACCTATTAAATGAATACAATAGGGGCATTATGATTTTTTAGAGATGTGTGTTGGAAAGATTTTCCCCTAGATGAAACATGTTTTGGTTGTTGATGTATTTAGGTGGTTATTAGTAATCAAAGATAATGAAGACATTAGTGTGACACCAGAATTAAGTTATCAAAATTTAAAGCTGTCTAGTATCAGGCCAGGATAGCTAGAATTTACTCAAGAAATTTTGGTGAATCTCCACTCAGTGTACTACACCATCATTACAAGCAATGGACTGGATCCTAAATTGTGCTAGACTCTTCCTAACTTTCAAAAATTTTCATTCTTGTTGGTAGAAAATAGGAGGGACTAGAAAACTACAGTATAAAACAGTGGGAACACTGTGTGAGTTAGGTGTGTAACAAAGAATTCACAACAGAAAAGCCATTTTGGCTTAGGTTGTAAGATAAGTTTCATAGAGGGATGGCATAAGATGGAACACGGCTTTCAATGAGTGGAAATTTTCATTTAAAATGATTAGTAAACATTTCTGTTTTATGTGCTCAGTATGTTCAAAAGTACATACTGGATACTGTGCATGACCACAAAGTTAGATATTGAAGTTTAGGAAATGCAGCATTGAAAACATAGGGAATTCTAGAAGAATACCTAAATGTGATTGGCGGAGTCAGTGAAAGTTTCAAAGTAAAATGTGCTGAGTCCAGAAAGGTTGGTCGGCCTTTAGCAAGTGAGCAGGAATGCAAAACCATTTTAAGCTACCTTGACATCAAAGAAAAAAACTAAGTTCGGGGGCCCTGGGTGACTCAGTGATTAAGTGTCTGCCTTCAGCCCAGGGCGTGATCCTGGAGTCCTGGGATCGAGTCCCACATCGGGCTCCCTGCATGGAGCTGCTCCTCCCTCTGCCTGTCTCTCCCCCTCTGTCTCTGTGTCTCTCATAAATAAATAAATAAATAAAATCTTAAAAAAAAAAAACCCACCCTAAGTTCATGAACTAAACATATGCCCAGGAGAAACTTAGATAATCCACTCACTGGGGGGAAAAATGTTAAAGTCATCTCTTACTTTCATAGGCTTTCTGTGAAGGAGGTTTCCTAAGTGCCCGCCCACACATTCCCTTATTTCTCCAGAATACAAGCATACATGTTCTTTGTTGGAACATTCACACTTTGGTTGCAAATCTAAAGTTGAATTTATCCATTTCCCTTTTTGATGGATTATTTGTGCTGGTAAGTAGTAAAGGTGGGGAATAAAGGATCACCGCCAAAGAAGCTTTTATTTTGGTTTGAAATATAATCTGGGCTTTTCTGTGGCAGACTGAATGGGCTAGAAATCACATCCTTCGAGAGGCCACTTTCACATGAGTCTAGAGCTCCCGCTGACTGACTGACAGCAGTTGGAGAGTGGCTACATGGAGGGGAAAAGTCAGTTTGTATTAAAGTTTAACTGGATATAATACATGAAGTAAGCTCACGAATGCAATCAGACTTTTAAGCACATTTTCAAAGATCAAAATAAACCATAACTACCTGGATTTGAATGTGAGGAACGTTTGGAGTATGTATGTGTTTTTGTATTAACCAACAGTCCTCCAAGTCCATGTGCTTATAGGAATAGTATGTTCATATAGAGTAGCACAAGAATACTTACTCTTGTTATTATATATTCAGGTGAGACAAACAGCTTTTTGCTGTTGACTGTCAAAATGTTTTATTGAAAGCTTGTACTCTACTAAAGAAAGCAAGGTCAGTGCTGGGGTAAATTTCTGGCCTATTATTTAACTTCTGAGAGGGTGAATACCATTTAGGAATAATGTGTTTTTTATTAAATAAATCTGTCTAATAATATTAAGGTGCTATTTCAATGTTAAGAACAGACAAAGCCAATCTTAGGTACTAAGAGATGGGGGCAGAAGGTTGGGGTCATGATGGGGAAGGAGTTGGGCACTGGTTAAGTCCCAACCACTGAGCACAGGAAAAATGAAAAATAAAACCCCCCTCTATTTCTGTATTGGAGGATGGTTTTTTTTTTTGGTTTAAATTCCCCTTTGCTTTACTGAGTTTTTAACAAAGTGAGGTATGTAATTTGAATATGTTTCTAATGTGGAGTGGAAACAGGTTTTCTTTAGACATGTGAAAATAAGACATTGTTTTTTTTAAGTTAGTGAAGATTGATAATAAAAGTTACAAAGGTAAAAATGGGATAATTGTTACAATAATTTATTATGTCAGGAAATTCTGAGGTAGACTTTGAAATGTTTAAGTAAATTTATATCTGTATTTTCTTAAATTATCACAAGCTAGTGAACAAATTGTTATCTTCTTAATCAATCTAAAATTCACAACCATGGAGAAACCCACTAAAGCCTAGATTTTTTATGTATTTACCTTATTTGATAAAATTCTTTATCCCGAGAGAAAACATTTGAAATCTTATTAATGTTATCCCCACAGCACCTTTTTCTATTCAGTAGCTCTAAATTAATAACAGTTGCATAATTTAGCTTTAAACACACAATTAATAATAGCTCTCATAAAAAAATGTTTTAGGTATATTTAATTGAAACCAAAATTCTAATTTTGAGAGCCTTGCAAACTGAAATTACATGAGATTGATCTTTACATCCCAACATACATTGAAGTCCTTAACAAGAGAACTGCGATTTATCCATTTGATACTTGTTATCATTATGGTTTTGGTAGCCAGAGGGAATGTTTCCTTTTTTGAGGCTGGTTGGATACCAAAGATACACCTGGTAAGACAAAAGTTTCGTAGTAACTAAAGGAAAATAATAATGAGAATCTTTCTTCTTGGTAAAGGGGTATAGGTGATTCGAAATGTGTTATGGAATGATGAAGTAACACATGTGCAGAGTTTAGACATTGAAAAGCAGTGTGTTCTTAGAATACTTTGTCTACTTTTTATTGGCAAATTGGCCTTGAAGGAGGAAGGAAGGAAAAGAGGAAAAAAGAAAAGAAATGCATTGATTGATGTAGAATTTCTTACGTGGAAGGTTTATAATGTCTAAAAGTCTTGGAAGACATCTTGGGGTGCTCTGGAGAAGGCAACAATGTGATTTGACCTTGGATGGTTGGGTGGGTGATTCACTGGTAATTCTCCATGTAACCATAACTATGACCTGATCTTTATTGCACCATGTTATCTCCATTTAATTTCTATAGGTTTTTCACCCTTCCTCATAGACCTCACTTCTGAGCTTAAAAAGAGAAATATTTTTATTCTCTTCTTTTAAATCCTGGCATATTCTTTTTTTTCTTTTGTGACACTCTTCCTCTTTTCAAACATACACCCTGACATGATCCTTGATGTCGTTGCTGCACCACTTTACAGGTAGCGCACATCTCTGGGTCTTTGTAACATGCTAGACATGTTACAGTAATAATGTTTTCCATTAGAATTTTTAGAATATTTTAACTAAACTTATTTAACTTTTATTTATAGGAGAGGATGAAAGAAAAAATTAGCTCTATTAATTTAATCTTTTCTTAACTTTCTGCTTTGTTTCTTTAATTTTCATAATATATTTTTCAGTAAAAAAAATAACAAAAATCTGTGGCTCTTATTTATGTTTCCTTTCTTCAAAAGTGGAACTACAGTTCTCAGGTAGCTTGGATTTTCTTTTCTAAATTATTCCTACGCCTTCCCTACTCTTCCTCCACTCCACATTCAATCAGTCAGCAAGAACTCTTCTGTTTCATTAGTAGAGTCTCACATCTCTCTCTTGTTCCTTTTCTTTCCACTGTCACTGTCTGAGGAAAGCCCCTCATTAATTCTTCTAGGCATTTTTGAAATGTTTCCTAATGGGTTTGTAATACCCTTCCCCCTAAAAAAAAAAAAAAAAAAAAAAAAATTGGTCAGTGAATTATTTCAGAATTTCCTATTAAATTGTTGCATCACTGTATATCTTCTATTCCAGTGATTTCTAAGCATAAAAAAATTGATAGTAAAGATTTTCTCATTGTGATTTTGGTGTGTCTATGAATATAGATTTTTATGCACATGTCTACTAATATCTATGTTTTCTCTGAAAAAATCATTCATGAAATAATATTTATCCTTATTGCCTGGGATGAACTCTAATTTTTGTTTTCTACTTCATTCCTCTCCGTTCTCTTCTAATATATAATTAATCTTTATTATTAGCAGATTCTGTACTTGCAGATTTGCTTAAGCCCTAAAATTTGTTTGTAAGCCCAAAATCAATACTCACAGTACTTTCATAGTCATTTGTGGACATTTGTATGCACAGCATGGCGAAAATTTTGAGTCACCAGATAGGCACGTATCAGCTGAGATTAGACAAAGTGAGATGTACTGCTTTCTTGTTTTAAGTCTCTTACTGTGATAGTTGTTCACACTTTTGTGCTGTTAGTAGTTTTGCTGTTTTACTATTTTATTTATTTCATTTGTGTATAGTTGACACACCATTACATTAGTTTCAGGTGTATAACATGGTGATTCAGCTTCTCTGTACATTATGCTGTGCTCACCACAAGTGTAGCTACCATCTGTCACCGTGCAACACTATTTTATCATTGAGTACATTATATTCCCTATGCTCCGTTCTGTTATTTTGTTGTTTTAAATGGCCCCCAGCATAGCTGTGAAACACTGTCTAGTGTTATTAAACACAAGAAGACTCCGGTTGGCCTTACTGTGATGTGAGAAAGTATGTGTTAGATAAACTTAGTTCAGGCATGAGTTACAGTTCTGATGGCCAGGAGTTCCATGTTAATGAATCAGCAATATGTTTTAAATAAAGTGTGTTTAAAGAGAAGCACACACAAAACAAGGTTATGTATTGATAGGGTTTATGAAAATGTGTTCGGAGGCTCATAGGTACCTAATCCTGTGTTTCTTCTAGGAGCACTGATTGACTATTTGCTAATTCCTTATTTGCAGGGACTCTATAGAACATAACTACTGTGAGTAACAAAAAATTGACTATTGTATTTCAACTAAAAAGTTCTGGTCAGAAAAAAAGAATTCTGGTCAGGACGCAGTGAAGTTATTTCATGGGCTGATCTACAATTTGTAAAAGACTGTCTGTCCCACATGAATCATTTCTCTCAGTTTCCTACTAGGGACAGCTTTGCTTTTCAGAAGCAAAATGTAACTATGTTTTCTTCTCTGAGAGATTTGCAACTTGCTGCTTTGTACTTTTTACCTTGCCTGCTAGGAAACTTAGTGAGGATTTTATGCCCAATTATAGCAACAGTATTCTTCATGCTGCAATCCATGCTTTTCTGTTTTAGCCCTGGTTTCTTCCTTTATTTCTACTGCGTTATTTTTGTTTGATTTATCCTTTTTGTATAGAGTCTTGAAACCTCTTGGGGAAAAGATGGAAATGAAGAAAAGAATTAATGAATAAGTAAATAACTGAAACAAGAAATCCTGGGACAAAGATCTAGAGATAAGAGGTTATCTTTTAGTAGAGGCTTTAAAATATAACATTATCGTCAAATCCTTTGATAGTATGTGTTCTCCTTATTAAGTTGATTTTTTAGACGTGTTAACTTAAAAATGTTCTTTGTGAAGATGAAGTAGAGGGTTTTCTGAAATGTCAGGATAATTAAGTAAAGCTTAACAACTTATGATAACAGTGTAAGAAAATTACAAATGTATGTTAACATGCTTCCTTCTAGGATCATATGTCTTTTTTTATTGTGTGAATAGTCACCAATATAGATGCTGTAAAAACATCCTATTTCCTTAGTAATAGCAAAGCCAGTGTAGTATGGATAATTAAATCATCAATAGTGAGCATTTAGTCATAACCAATAATTTTAAGATTTTAACTTACTCACTGAGGTTGTTCAGCCTTCCTTCCTACCTCTCTCTTAATGAAGATAATCCTAAATAATCAAGAATTGCTGTACCCAATTTCAAACTATGTGAAAGTTTGTGTACTTTTGTCATTTAACCAAACTTAATGTTTTATGGATTGTTTCAGTCAATAAAAAAAGGATGATAGATTCATTAATCCTAAAATCCTAATATTACATTTTATCACAATTTGTGAAAAAAGTTATATCAGTTTGTGAAAAAAGTGATACAGGATGTGCTGTGTAAGTATATTTTCCTAATATGCTTTAATATCACAATTGAGGAAACCTTTATTGTTAAAAATAATTGGCGTGTCTTCTGATACTATATCTTTAGATTGTTGTGCTTTAGCTTTATGTCTTTCAACGAAACTTTATATTCCTTTATAAAAAATCATAATTGGCAGTGTTCAAATTCTATGAAAGGATATATCTCCTAAGTGATCCACAATTTAAAAGAGCCTCTCAAAATAATCTTATAGTTTATCTGTAGTTTTCAATTTTTAATTTTTATTTATTTTTAAAGATTTTATTTATTCATAAAAGACACACAGAAAGAGGCAAAGACACAGGCAGAGGGAGAAGCAGGCTCCCTGTGGGAAGCCTGATATGGGACTTGATCCCAGAACCCTGGGATCGTGCTAAAGGTACACGC
>NC_132855.1:6179202-6181702 GCF_048164855.1 Canis lupus baileyi
AGTTGTGCCTTAAAGGATAGAAGCTAAATACTCCATTCCCCTTTTTCTTGTAATTATTTTTTTTCTGTGTATAGTTGAAATTTCTAGGTCCTTCATTCATAGGGACTTCGCTACATAATTATGTCTAGATAACTCACTATGACTGCAATTTTAAAGGGTGTACTAACAATGAGAAGTGAGTGACTGATCAAAGACATTAATCTTAACCCATATTTTCCTTGTGCAGCTTTAGGAATGCTTCAGTAGATGGAAAACATAGTGTATTGTCTTAGTATTTGAACCAAAAGTAAAAGAATAAGTGCTAGTGCAATGAGAAATGTTAAATGTGATGGGCAAACCAGCTGAACAAACAGGCTGGAAATTTGCTTTATGAAACTCACCTTACAGAATTTCACCCAATAAAACACATGGGTATGCAGCATTAATTTTTTTCTGTGTCTATGTATCATCACAAAAGGCTCTTTTTAATCATATTCTGGGTGCACATTTGGTCCCATTTGAACACAATTTATGAACACTTACTTTCTTATTTGAATTCCACCTTTTGACAAAGTGGGCAAGAATCCAAGTAAGGCAGCATGCTTAACTATTATTCTAATACATATGCACCAGAATCTTAATGCAAAACAACTCAAATTCACCAGAACTCAACATATCATGAAATCATAACCTTTTATTTTATTTAGTTGTACTCAGTATAATCCCATATCTGTTTCAGACTTTCGTTACAAATAAGTACAGTTGAACACAATTAAAAGGGGATACGAGGTATATAACAGCAACCACAACAAACTCTCAGACTCCATTTTAATCATAAAAAAAAACAATAGAACAAGAGTTAGAAAAACTGTGCTTAGCTTGCATTGATTCCTCATTCTACAGGATTATCCTCAGAAGCCTGCACTCTACCACTTTTCCTAGATGAGACAAAGATTTAGCCAGAAATGAAGGAATACAGGTCAAAATGATTTAACCCATTGCAGCTTTGCTAATAGACATTGAGACATGTTTTTCTTTCTTACTCTTTCCTAAAAATTCCAAGGCATCTGCGAATGTGTAGTCCAGCTAATGTGAGTTCACTTCTTGGTGAGTTATAGATAGGCACCTCAGCACATAGAGCTGTCCCACAAAGGAAACTTTATTTGCATCATATAAGGAGGTCATGGAGAATAACTTCCAAAATCATGACCCCTTGAGTAAGAGTAAATGGGTTTCTCTTATTTAGGGTTAGGGTGAATATTCAGAAAGGGGAGTTTTGTCATTGTATGTAGAAAAAGGTTGCTCATGCATGTGCTCCGAGGAAACAAACCTGTATATACACTGTATGTTAATGATGTTTGTGCTCCTTTTTGTTTTTTTTTCCAGGTTCATAATTTATTATACAAATTGAGTATCACATGATGAGTTGACATTAGCTTCTCCAGACATGGGAACTTAACAGATGAGGTACAAGTTAAAATCTGTTGCTTTTGCAACTGGTGTTTTTTTGGACCTTAACTTGAAGTCTAAGACCATTGAAGCAATGCCACCACAGATGGCCAGTACACAATTCATTCTACCTGTGAGAATTTAAGAGTTGAAATATTTTTTGATACCAGTGAAATGGAATTGGGCATCAGTTTCTGGGCCGACATGATTTCAGTTTGGTAAAAGGCACAATTCCTGCTGGTTGTGGTGGTTGTCTGTGCTCCTCTTTGAATGGAGATGTTAGCATTATAATGGAGGACGTGGAGGTGACTGTTGATCACACCAGTGGTCTAGCTGCCTAGGTATGAGTCAGTGTTAAGCTCAGACCAGTTTGGGTGGCCTGGGCCTGTAGAGCTCTTATGCAGGACAGTCGCAGGACACTCCTTACTGCTTGCTGGAGGTAGTTTTAATTTCTGTCACTGAATGCTTTGCCTGTGGGTCTTTTTCCAGTTAAAAGATAAGCTGGAAAGAAGAACCTGAGGAAAATGTGGGACAAAGGTTGATGGGTACATCCAGGTGGACAGTAAAGGTCAGGCCTTGGGGTCTTGCTGGTGACAAATGGAGTTAGGTAAAAATCCTTTGTTGCCATGGTTTGTAAGTCTTGTCTGGTGAGACAGTAATCAGGACAACTAAATTATAATGCCACTTGACCAATTTAATGTGTATCACTACTATTTCCAATACTGCATTAGTTTCCCTCTGAAAGGTCTTTGGATGTACTGCACCAAAGACTGACTGCATGATATTTGCACTATTTTGTACTTCCAGTTGAGTCTGCATTTTGTCACACACAGGTATTTCTGAATCTTCTATCATTTAAATGGACCGTTGGGGGTAATCTTACAGGAACTGTCTGTATGCTTTAGCCCATTAGAATCCCAATAAAGATATTTTAAAGTTGCCCTTAATAATAAGTTGCATATTTTAAGCAAACAAATACTCATTTGTTACTTGTTCTTATGGCACTTGCTGATTTCAGAAAATAATGACAACTATTCGCGTGGTGTTCTTCAATCGTCATCTACTTAAAAAG